>NC_053496.1:123933127-124233127 GCF_905171775.1 Rana temporaria
CAGTAACAATTACATGCCTGATGAAGGGGTCCTGCGTGACCCTGAAACGTTTGCACTCTCCTTGTGTTGTGATCATGCAATAAATAATCAGTTTGGATGCTACTTTGTGTCGCTACTGTGGTGTGCTGGTAATCGGATTGGAACAATCAATCTATCGTTTGCCCCTCTGATATGCCACACATGGGAAAGTGAATTTGATCTATAGTTAGGTGCAATCGTAATTTGATTGTAGGTCATTTAACGCATTTCTGTTGCCACCTTGCAATCATCTGATCAACAGAACTATCATATTCATGAACAAAGTAGTTTTACTGTATTTTTACTTTTACTGAGTATTTTTTTATACTGATCTATATTTTTTATACTGTATTTTTACTTTTACTGAGTATTTTTTTATACTGATCTATATTTTTTATACTGTATTTTTACTTTTACTGAGTAAAAAATGTTTTACTGTATTTCTACTTTTACTGTGTATTTTTTATACTGATCTATATTTTTTACTGTATTTTTACCTTTACTGAGTACTTTTTTTATACTGCTCTATATTTTTTATACTGTATTTTTACTTTTACTGAGTATTTTTGTTTACTGATCTAAAAAATGTTTTACTGTATTTTTACTTTTACTGGGTATTTTTTATACTGGTCTATATTTTTTTTTTACTGTATTTTTACCTTTACTGAGTATTTTTTTTATTTTACTGATCTATATACCTGTATTTTTTTTACTGTATTTTCACTTTTACTGAGTATTTTTTTTTTTTACTGATCTATTTGTTTTACTGTATTTTTTTTTTTTTACTGATCTATATGCAGCACATATTTATGGATCTGTGTGTACAGGCACATAGAAATCAATGGTCTGAATTTCACAGCTGTAAAAAAATAAAAATAATAATAAAAAGTGCGGTTATGTCTGTGTGTCTTCTGGTGTGAATAGCATCGTAACGCTGGATTCACGCCTATGCAGTTTTTGGCTGCATTCACACCTAGGCGTATTTACGCCCGACGCCCGATGCTCGTGCCGCTGGAGGGGCGAATTTACATTGTTGTCTATGAGATGGTTCACATGTCACGCCGAACGCCGAAACGCCGTACGCCTGCCGCCTGAAAACAAGTCCCGGACCCTTTTTTTCAGGCGGCTTTCGGCATTCGGCATAGACATCAATGTTAAATGTTTTGTAAAAAAAAAAAAAAAAGTTTACAAATCGCGGCAAAATACGCAGCATACACCACGTTATAGTGTGAATGCATAGTGCTTTTTGCATTTTGTAGATTTGCACTACAGAACGTGTTCCATAGGAAACCATGGTAAATGGACTGTAGTGCAAATCTGCAAAATGCACTATGCACTGCATAGGTGTGAATCCAGCCTTAGTGCGACACACGTCGTTGTCCCTGGAAACGCGGGCAGAAACATGCGTTTTCCTTGCGGCTCAGATGTGAACGCAGCTTTATGGAATTGCTGGGAAAGGATCAGCACTTTGCTCAGAAGGAGAATGGAAAACAATTGTCAGAAATGGAGAGCGGCCGGGGACGCCAAGCAGAAAATGTACTCTGAGGCTGAGCTTTGAGCAGAGAGGCGAAACCACCTAGAAGAGGAGGAGGGGGGAGAAGAGAGAGAAGAGAGAAGGGGGACGTCACATCCCCTTGACCCTCCAATCACCTCGGGGTCCCATTTGATTGGAAGGCGGCAAAGGCTTTAATCTCCGCTCTAATTCGGAGCCTTTTGAAGTGGCTGAGTGTGGCAGAGCTGCGGCTGTGTGCGGAGAGAGCGGAGAGAGAAGAGAAGAGAGAGGAGAGAGAGAGAGAGTGGGCGCTGCTGGCTGCGAGCGGATGGGACGCGTCTCTTCTCCTATACTGGATATCATATCAGGACACTGACACCCATCGGATCTAATACACACAGGATTATACACCGGGATCCTTACCGGGGACCTACCTTCACCTCCACCTGGGGTCCGTCTCCCCCATTCTACCCCACCAATGCCTGTCCGGGGGACATGATCAGCTCGCCAGTGGCTTCTGGAAGTCGTGAGAGTCCTACAACCCGGGAGATCGGAGACAACTCGGGGACACCTACCGGAGGAACCCTCCGACAGTTCCATCACAGAGCCTTCATCCACTCCGTGCCCCCCAGCGACCCCCTCCGCCAGGCCGGGCGACTGCCCATCAAAGTGCTCAAGATGCTGACAGCCCGGAGCGGACACATCCTGCACCCCGAATATCTGCAACCCCTACCTTCTACCCCGGTCAGCCCCATCGAGGTAATTACACCCCAAAAGTACATGATACCCCCATCCCCTGAGTACCTGCAACCCCTACCTTCTACCCCGGTCAGCCCCATCGAGGTAACTACACCCCCAAAGTACATGATACCCCCATCCCCTGAGTAACTACAACCCCTACCTTCTACCCCGGTCAGCCCCATCGAGGTAACTACACCCCCAAAGTACATGATACCCCCATCCCCTGAGTAACTACAACCCCTACCTTCTACCCCGGTCAGCCCCATCGAGGTAATTACACCCCAAAAGTACATGATACCCCCATCCCCTGAGTACCTGCAACCCCTACCTTCTACCCCGGTCAGCCCCATCGAGGTAACTACACCCCCAAAGTACATGATACCCCCATCCCCCTGACAACCCCTACCTTCTACCCCGGTCAGCCCCATCGAGGTAACTACACCCCCAAAGTACATGATACCCCCATCCCCTGAGTACCTACAACCCCTACCTTCCACGGTAGTCAGCAGGGCTGGGAAAAGGGGTGGGCAGGCGGGACAGCTGCCCCTGGGGCAATGGTTTATTGCCGGGGTGGTGGGCACCCTAACCCTAAGGGAAAGGGGGGCGCAGTTTGGCATCTTTTCCCTGGGCGCTTGATGACCTTGTCCCAGCACTGCCGGTCAGCCCCATCGAGGTAACGACACCCCCAAAGTACATGATACCCCCATCCCCTGAGTACCTACAACCCCTACCCTCCACCCCGGTCAGCCCATCTGATCCAGAGTCCAACACTGGATTGTCCGTCCCCCCCCCCCCCAACCCTCCTAGACTTGGGTCCATCTGATCCCCAGAGTTCATGACTCCCCCATCCATGGGCGGCTCCCCCCCCCCCACCACCTCTCCTAGACTTGTGTTTATCTGATCCCCAGAGTCCATGACACCCCCATCCATGGGCGGCTCCCCCCCCCCACCTCTCCTAGACTTGTGTCCATCTGATACCCAGAGTCCATGACTCCCCCATCACTGGATGTCTCCCCCTCGACCACCATCACCTCTCCTAGACTTGTGTCCTCCTAATCCCCGGATTTTTATCTGAGCCCCATGGTCCATAATACCCCCATCACTGCATGGCTCTTCCTTCTACCCCCCCCCCCCCCATATCATCTCTCCTAGACTTGTGTCCATCTGAGCCCCAGAGTCCATGACACCCCATCCATCTGATCCCCAGAGTCCATGACACCCCCATCTCTGGATGTCTCCTCCATCACCTCTCCTATCTTGTGTCCATCTGATCCCCAGAGTCCATAATATTCCCATCACTGGATGGCTCTTCCTTCACCTCTCCTAGACTCCTGTCCTCCTAATCACTTCCCCACTCCTAATCCAATGTCCTAATCCGCCGTCTTTAATCTGAGCCCCATAGTCCATGATACGCGGTCACTGGATGGGCTCCCAACACATCTAGACTCATGTCCTCCGAATTACCGGCATTTATTCTGATCCCTAAAGCCAATGACACCCGATCTCTAAAGGACCCTTCTCTACTCCTAATCCAACGTTCCCCTAATCCCCGGGATTTCATCGGATCCCTAATAGTTAATGACACCCCGATCTCTAGCCGACTTCCCCCCTTCATACCTTAGTCCATAATCCCTGCTTTTAAATCCGATCCCCCTCGGTAATGACACCCCGATTATTGGATGTCCCTCTTACTCCCCATCTCTTCTCCTATGTATATTCCCCTAATCTCCAATCTTTAGGACGAACCTCATCAGGACAAGGAAGGACACCCCGATAATTGGAGGCTCTTCCTTTCCTCATCATTGTCCGATCCCTCCGGACTCAGCACATTGTGGGTGCTAATGACACTTCACACCCCGATCTCTGATCGCTTACACATCGTGCTCTGGGGATCTGATCGTATTATCGGATCACTAATACAATTGCCAGCTCTGGAGTCCACTCATCCCCTTCCAGCAAACACCATTCCCCTCTATGTGGCCTCTATGTATGGACACCCTCCAGCCCGATCTGTAATATGGGATCTATACAATATATATAGAATATAAGATCTATACAATATATATATACAGGATCTATACAATATATATAGACTATATGATCTACACAATATATAGAATATAAGATCTATACAATATATATATATACAGGATCTATACAATATATATATATATATATATATATATATATATATATATATATATATATATATATATATATATATAGGTATAGGATGTATGCAATATATATATAGATTCCATACAATGTGTATAGAATATATGATTAATACAGTGTATATAGAATACAAGATCTATACAAGATAAATTGAATATAGGATCTATACACTATATATAGAATATATGTTTAATACAGTGTATATAGAATATAGGATTATAAAATATATAGAATATAAGATCTACGCAATGTATATAGAATACATAATCTACACTATATATAGGATTTATACGCTATATATATATATATATATATATATATATATATATATATATATATATATATATAGATATAGATTATATGATTAATGCAGTGTATATCGAATATAGGATCTGTACAATGTATATAGAATCTATACTATACATAGAATATAGGCTATATATATAATAAAGGATCTACAAAATGTATATAGAATACATGATGTATACAAAATATATGGGATCTATACCACCATATATATATTGGAGCACGGGGAGCCCAATAAAGGGGGTCGCGCGATCTGTGTCTAGGTTGTTGTGTATAGGGATGATATTGATGATCCGGGGAAAGTGAGGACAGACATCACCCCCCAATGACCCCGCCATCCCTATCCCTCTGTCTGCACACCTACATTCCTCAGCCATGAGCTCACCCTGTGACAGATGATCCCTACACTGACTACTGCTGGAGCGCCCACTACACCCAATCAGTGACCCCGGGGTGGCTGGAACATTTACTATTCCCTATGACTGTGTGTAGGGATCAGTGTGCCATCATTAGGAGTTTATATTATTGTATCACCAAGTCTTTTGATCTGTAATCTTTCTATATTTACATATAGAGATTTTCATCTTTCCCAAATAAAATGTGTGAGAATATTTGTATGATACATAATTATTTATGTTTTTTTTTTATATTGACGTATATGCAAAACATTATACACACGTTCCTGTTTATGTGCGTATATGGTATATATGTATACAAACACACCCATGAGCATGGGTATTATGTATCTATGTGTGTGTGTGTGTATATATGTGTGTGTGTGTATATATATATATATATATATATATATATATATATATATATATATATATATATATATATATATATATATATATATATATATATATATATATATATATATATACATTTGTATATATAAACACCTGTATAGTCACGGAATGTAGTGTATCCTATAACTTGTGGTGGTGTGGCCCTATTTAACCCATATGTCTCTCTTTTCCTCAGCTGGATGCCAAGAAGAGCCCCCTCGCCCTGCTGGCCCAGACATGCTCCCAGATCGGCAAGCCGGACCCATCCCCATCCAAGCTGTCCTCAGTGACCGGCTCCTCCAGCGGGTCTGATAAGGAGTCCAAGTCCGGTCCGCTGAAGCTGAGTGACATCGGAGCCGAGGACAAGTCGAGCTTCAAGCCTTACTCCAAAGGTCAGGACAAGAAGGAGTCCAGCTCGTCCGATAAATCTGGATTCCGGGTGCCCAGCGCCGCCTGTCCACCCTTTACCCCTCGGACTGGCAGCCCCAGCTCCCCCCGCACCCCTCCACCATCTTCCGAGTCCAAATCCTCGGGGGAGTGCTCAGAGAAGAAGGACGCGGAGCAGTGTACGAAGAGCGGCTCCTCTGATAGCGGATCGCACGGGAGGCGGAGCGTGGAGCTCCAGCAGAATCACCGGGAGGGGACCCCGGGCTGTAAGAGCCTTTCTGCTGCTCCTTCCCCCACTCCGGTCTCCTCTTCCTCCAGCTCCTCTGGCTCCATGTTGGGATCCGGTCTAGTGGCCCCTGTGTCCCCCTACAAACCAGGTCACACGGTCTTTCCTCTGCCCCCGGCTGGCATGTCCTACCCTGGCAGCCTGGCCGGAGCCTATGCCAGCTACCCTCCCCAGTTCCTGGCACATGGAGTCTCCTTGGACCCTACCAAGGGGAACTCTTTGCAGTTGAGTAGCCTAGGCTGCCCCAGTAAGTCTTCTGCCTCCAGTCCCCTAACAGGGGCCTCTCCACCATCTGTAATGACTGCCAGTCTGTGTAGGGACCCCTACTGCCTCAGCTACCACTGCGCCTCCCAGTTGGGTGCCAGCGCCTCCTGTGCACATGACCTCAAATCTGGATACCCCCTGGTGTACCCCAGTCATACCCTCCATGGGGTCTCTCCACCTTCTCTACCCGGGCACCCCCTCTACCCCTATGGTTTCATGCTTCCCAACGACCCCCAGCCCCATGTATGCAACTGGGTTTCAGCCACAGGCCCTTGTGACAAGCGCTTCTCCTCCTCCGAGGAACTTCTGGGCCACCTGCGGACACACACAGCCTTCCCAGGCTCCGCGGACAAACTGTTGCCTGGATATCCGAGCTCCTCGTCCCTGGCCGCCGCTGCCATGGCTTGCCATATGCACATGCCACCCACAGGGGCCTCCCACAGCCCTCTGACTCTGCGGAGCCCTCACCACCATCCCCTGGGACTCAGCAGCAGCCGCTACCATCCTTATTCCAAGAGCCCTCTGCCTTCAGGGGGTGCCCCAGTGCCAATGCCAGCAGCCACAGGACACTACTACTCCCCCTATGCACTCTATGGGCAAAGACTTACAACAGCTTCTGCTCTAGGATACCAATGACTACCTTGGCCTTGGCCTTTATAACTCCTACCATAGGAGACAAAATAAGACTTGATTGTTTTTTTTGTTTTTTTTTTCTATTGAAAAAAAATAAATAGATTTTGGTGTTCATTTGAGGACTGGATCCATGGACACTTATTTATTTATGTTAGCTCCAAGCAGACTCAAAAGTGCATTTCTGGACAGGTAAAGTGGAAACTCCCCTTGTAGAGTTATAAATAACAGGGACACAATAATGCTTTTTTCTCTTTAATGTTACTTAAACAAACAAAAAAAGTAAAAAAGAAAAAAAAATGACTGCTTTTATTGTATTGTATCTTATTTAACGTCTGTTTGGGTACAAGCCCACCCCCCCTCCTCCAAAATCTTAAACACAGTGCATGTTTGTTACTAAAACAACCAGCAGTTTGTCATAATTTCAAATTGCCGTTATTTTTAAGGTGTAAACGGTAAAAAAAAGAGAGAAATTGGTATTTTTTGTATGTATTCTGGAAGAAAAAAAAAAAAAGATTTTATTGCAAAAATTCCTAATTTGCCTTATTTTGTTCTGGTCGAAATCCATTCATTTGTGCATAATATCCACCCCTTTAAAAAAAAGAATTGACAAGCTGTGTGCAAGCTTGCTCGGTCATTTTGCATCATGTATCCAACACGCAATGTATTGCTTTCAAAATTAAAAGGAAACAGTATATTTAATTTACACACACGGTTTACTTTTTTATTACTTTATTTTTTTATTTTATTTTATTTTAAATACCTAGCACGTTTAATTTTCTGACAAGTAATTTTATTTTTACCATTCTAACCAACAAATACAATGTATCTTTCCACTTCCTAATTTGTTCACAATGTTGTTGAAAAGCAAAAACAAAACAAAACAAACAAAAAAAAACAGTTCGATTTTTTTTTAAATGAGGAAAATATAATTATATTATTTATAATTATAAATGCAAGTTTTATTATTTTTTATATATATATATATATATATATATATATATATATATATATATATTATACACATAATATATAAAATATTATATTATATATATTTATACATATACACACACATATGCATGCAGGTACACAACCTATGTTAAGTATGATGTATTGAATATATATATAAGGTGCTACAGATTGGACTTTTTGTGTATGTATGTGTGTGTGTGTATATATATATATATATATATATATATATATATATATATATATATATATATATTACATGCCAAAGGACCACATGCCAAGGAGAGAGAGAGAGATTTTTATTATAGTAATTCGTTGCTTTTTAAACAGGAATTTAAATTAAATCTACCTTAACTGCAGGTCTTTGGTCTAAAAGCTAATAATATATCAATTGATTTTTTTGGGGTCCAATATGGAAAAATATGAAACAACCATAAATGAACATAAACCGAAATGTAAAACTCTAGGAATTAAAAAAAAAGTGACTAGATTTTATCTCTATAAATATATATATTTCATGGTGTCACTACATTTATTTCCAAATTTTCACTCCAAAGGACAATGTTAATTATTATTATCATTATTATTATTATTATGATGATGATCTGTTTGATACATTTATCTGATTTGATCATTCAAGGTTATCCAAGTATTCAAAAGTATTTATTCCCCCTTTTACGGTGGGCAATATATATATATATATATATATATATATATATATATATATATATATATATATATATATATATATAATTTATAGGAAGCATTTCAATATTTTTGTTTGGAGACGATTAGCAGAAAATATTATTTGGTGTCTCTATGAAATACTATTATAGATCAGCGCACAGGGATGGAGTATAGCGTTATGTACGAAGGGAAATTACAATCGGTGCTCAGTGATCTGACAAGTCCAGGGTGGAAATTAAAGGGGGGGTTCTCCTATATGATCGGCATATCCTCATGATGTTTGACAATTTAAATCTCTTACAACAAACGCCTGAACTTGTTGCGATATTCCTGAGCTTTCGTTTTCACGCTGGCTATGGCGCTATGCACAGGCGTCGTGTAGTTGGCTTGCAGTCATTTTCTTTCTGTAAAATGTGATGGAGTCTTTCCCTATATGTCACTATATGTCACACCGGACTCTGCCTGAACTCTGCCAACAATCTGCCCAGGGACTGGAGCTCCTAAGGCAATCAGCCCAGGGACTGGAGCTCCTAGGCTTGGGTGCAAATGTGGGACCCCTACTGTGTCACCATCAGCTGCTGCTACAAGGCGATCTCTCTATGACAACATTTTAAGTATGACACCTATCGCATTCCTACACCAAGCAGGTGACCAAATACTTTCAGGGGATATAAGACTTGTAATAATAATAAAAAAAAAGAAAAAAGATTTACATACATGGGTGCTCGTTTTATTATACAAAAATCCTTACCTTATACATTAGGTTTTTTTTTTGTTGTTTTTTGTTTTACTGTTTTTAAATTCATAAGAAAATTTTTGCCTGTAAATATATTTATGCATACAAATTTGCATTGTTGTTTTTTTGCTGTAAAAAAAAATAGCAGTTCCAGACTAGGAAGCACCACAGACAGTACCATTTCCTAAGGTGTGGCCAGGCACCTAAACCTGCAATACCTATTTTCCGATATTTACAGTATGTGTGTATGTATATATATATATATATATATATATATATATATATATATATATATATATATAGATAGATAGATATAAATAAAATTACACAGATATATATTGGTGTGTCTAAGATACATACACTGTATAGTATATATTACACAGATACTTATGTGTGTGTCTAAGATATATACACACACATATATATATATATATATATATATATATATATATATATATATATATACATATATATAAAATAATAATAGAAAAAATATGTGTCTATCTATCTATCTATCTATCTATCTATCTATCTATCTATCTATCTATCTATCTATCTATCTATCTATCTATCTATCTATCTATCTATCTATCTATCTATCTATATCTCGTATTGCACATATTGGTATTGGAAACTATTCAGGTTAAGTAGGTCTTTTTGGAAATTCCATTATTTCCCAAACTATCATATACATGCATTGGCTAATCAGTTTAAACCTTCTTATGAGCTATTAATGGCAATTGTTACAAGCAATGATTACTTTGACCAAAATGCAACTTTTTTTTTTTTTTTTTAGAGTGGATGTGGTGAGAACGAAGTACACCGATAATAGTCCTCATTTATAATTAAAGGACAATTGAGTGTACTTGATGTGAAATCCCAAGATCAATAAAACTGTTGCAAATCATCTCCTATCATCAGCTATACAGGGTAGTGCAGAAAATATTCAACACCGTTTAATATTTTTCCACCCTGAGATATAAGTGGAATCTTATTTGAATCTGCCTGATGTGTGTTATTTTTTCTTTTCTATCTAGATAAGTTGACAATTCTGTCGGAGACCCTTATTTATTATTCAGCCTTTATAGCTCTAAAATGTACATCTACTTGTGCAGGAAGGATTTAAATATTCGTTTTGGGGATGCTGTAAGGATAGAATAGATGTAGCAGAGTTGACAGCATCAGCATTTTATGAGTACCCCCCCCCCCCCCCAAAGTGTGGCTGAAAGGGTATTAAAGTGCCCTCTATCTATCTATCTATCTATCTATCTATCTATCTATCTATCTATCTATCTATCTATCTATCTATCTATCTATCTATCTATCTACCTCTCTCTATATATCTATACAGATAGATAGATAGATAGATAGATTGATAGATAGATAGATATATTTTAGGTGATGACATTGAAGATGACAGTGTATGCAAAATGATAAAAGTGCCCACATTAAATATATGTATATATATACACACACACACACACACACACACACACACACACACACACACACACATATATATATATATATATATATATATATATATATATATATATATATATATATATATATATATAAATAAAAGTGCCCACCTTATACATTTCTATCTATAATAATTAAATAAATATGTGTGTGTGTATATATATATATATATATATATATATATATATATATATATATATATATATATATATATATATATATATACATATTATTATTATTATTATTATTTGTGTATGCGAATATAAATGTATAGTTCCAGGCCCATTTGAAGATGACATTATATACAAAAAATAAAAGTGCCCACCTTAAACATTTCTATCTATAATAAATATATATATATATATATATAATATTTATTTATTATAGATAGAAATGTTTAAGGTGGGCACTTTTATTTTTTTGTATATAATGTCATCTTCAAATGGGCCTGGAACTATACATTTATATTCGCATACACAAATAATGGGTATATACTGTCATTTATAAATAAATATATACATAAAATATACACATATATGTATATACGGTATACATAATTATGTGTGTATATAAATGTATAGTTTTAGGTGCCTTTGAAAATGACTTTATGTACAAAGTTGTACTTTCCTTGTATCGGGTTATCAGTTAGAACTTATCATGGGCTGTTATTCGCACTATTTACAAGGACTGAATGCGACTTTAGGGCGAATGTGATAGAACGAATTACACCAATGATGTTTTGTTAGTAAAGGACGATTGAGTGTACTTGATGTCAAATTCCAGGATCGATAAACTGTTGCAAATCATCTCCTATCATCTTCAACCACTACAGGAAAGAGCAAAAAAATAAAAATATTTAGCACCCTTTAATTTTTTTTTTTTTTACACCCACCTTGAGATATAAACGAATCCTGTTCCAATCTGTCTGATATGTATTTTATTTTTTTCACTCTGGAGATGACTTAAAGATTAGCTGACAATTCTGTCACAAAGCTTCAGTGTCGAATAAAACCACAAATTAATGATAACAAAGAAATGAATGGGAGCCTACAGGAACCTGCAAGTGGAAATACTTGAAAGAGACTTAAATGGAATGCAATTACATACACGTTCCACTTTCCTTTTCATCAAGTGATTTGAATTAATTTTTATTTCAGCAATTGTACTTTTTTTTTTTCCCTTCTTCCACGATGCATTGGTTTGTCAAGAATAAAACGTCTTACAATGCCATTGCTGTCATGTTCCAAACTGCTTTACATTTCAGTAAGGAGAGGAAAACAAAGCTATTTGCAATGAATCACGAAGTTGAATAATTTGAGACTTCACACAAGGTGGTGAATCAGAAATCTTGGAGCAATTTGATAACGTCTCAGTTTTTTTTCCCTGATACTGAGAGATATTTCATTAGCCTAATATTTGTCATACTGCATTTAGGCGTGACGATTTCTATTTTCGCCACTAGGGGTCTCCACTGAACATCGGCTGTCTAGGTATGAAAGTTGCACCCAGCTCATGTAACATTTGGGCCGCACTTATTTACTGATAAACATTGTTACTTCTTTAGTAGAACACATCAGAACACAAAAAGTATACCATTTTAAATTGCAGACATCCATCTAACAACAGCAGATTGTGGAAAAACAGCATAAATAAAGAAGAAGAAAAATAAAATACAAATGTTAGCCATTTTTCAAAGAAGCCATGGGCTGCAATTTATTTACTTTTTAGACTAATATTAGTAGGTGATATATTTTCTCACCCTCACCAGGTTTGTAGCCTTCATATTTCTACGGTCGGAAACAATCTTTGATCTATAACAAGGAAAGTGTCTTGAGATAAATATATTTGGACAGATAAAGGGAGATGATGTGTGTGTTTCCAGAAACGACAGTCTTATCTGGCATGTAATTCCAAACTCCATGAACACTCATATAAATTGCCAGCAAAGAAAACAATTGTCTCTGGTAGTATGGGGTGATCTTATCAGGGATAGTGGGAGACAAATTCAGCCTCCTGAAATTGTTACTTTTATCCGCAGTGGGATCTTTTGTTTTACAAGAAGAATTCTTCACATCACAAGGTACAGTGTAACACTTCAGAAATATTTTATCTATTTAATTTATTTATTTTTTACAAAATTTCTACCTTTGAGGACAAACAGAACTTGTCACAGTTGTCCTGTCATTTGAAATTTGGATAAGCAAGACATATGCCCAATGAAAAGACTGGACTGTGGCTATCAAGGGGGCAGATTTTTGACAATTGGGGCACACAGCAACCAACTCTGTACCATCTTTTACTGAAAGAAATCTTTTGCCATTAGCAAAAGCCTCACACATTATTTTTTATTTTTTAACAATAAACCCCATAGAATTTATTTTTGAATTGGATGGCCTGTGATCTAGAACAACAGAAGATAATGTGATACAAGAGGTCTGGAATTACTAATTTAATTGAAGAAAAAAAGACAGTGAGACATTATTACTCTGATATTTATTACTGCTGATGTGCTTATATGTTATTAATAATAATAAAAGGAAAAGCTGCTGGTGGTTACAGTACTAACAGAATGCTTTGCATGTCACAACCTGAGACTCCATAGCGTGAGCACCAGAGATCTAAATTTTCATTTTAGTAAGCAAAAGCTTATTGTTATACAGTAAAACCTTGGTGTGCAAGCATAATTCGTTCCAGAAACATGCTTCTAATCCAAAGCACTTGGATATCAAAGCATTATTTTTACAGGGTATAAAAGAGAAGAGAGGCACCTCTAAGTGTATATATATGTATAAGTTGCTAAATGTTGTACATTCATTAAATGTAACCATATTGCTACACTTAAAGCGGGGGCTCACCCAAAAATCAACTTTCTGCCATTAGATCCAGCATACTGCTGACATCTGCAGTATGCTGTTTTTTTTTTTTGTACTTATCGTTTTATCAGCCTATGTTATCCGGCTCCGAGCAGGGATTCCTTCCGGGTATAGGCGTTTCTAAGCCAAGCGGAGTTGATTTACGGCTGCTAAAGCGCGTCACGCCTTCCGAAAATACCCGAAGTGACGAGTGTTTACGGCGCCTGCGCAGTCAGCTCTACACGGCAGGCGCAGGCGCGTTAAACACTCGAGTGTCACTTCGGGTATTTTCGGAAGGCGTGACGCGCTTTAGCAGCCCGTCAATCAAATCCGCTTGGCTTAGGAACGCCTATACCCCACAGAAATCCCCGCTCGGAGCCGGATAACAACGCTGATAAAACGATAAGTACAAAAAAAAAAACAGCATACTGCAGATGTCAGCAGTATGCTGGATCTAATGGCAGAAAGTTGATTTTTGGGTGAACCTCCGCTTTAAGCCTCGTACACACGACCGAGGAACTCGACGGGCGAAACACCTCGTTTTCCTCATCGAGTTCCTTGTTAGGCTGTCGAGGAACTGGACAAGGCAAGATTCTTCATTCCCATCGAGGAAATAGAGAACTTGCTCTCTTTTTGGCTCGTCGAGTTTTCTCAACAGTTTCCTCGACGAAAATGTACACACGACCGGTTTCCTCGGCAAAAAATATCTGACAGCAAATTTCTTGCTGGTTTTTGCAGAGAAACTCGGTCGTGTGTACGAGGCTTCAGAGGCTCCTCTCTTCTTTTTTTATACTCAGTTGTGACATGACACTACTCTTATATCAAGACATCGCTTGTATATCAAGGCAAAATTCATTAAAACATTTTGCTTGTCTTGCCAAACGCTCTCAAACCAAGTTACTCTCAGGCCTCGTACACACGACAGAGTTTCTCAGCAAAGACCAGCAAGAAACTTGCTGGGAGATATTTTTTTGCCGAGGAAACCGGTCGTGTGTACATTTTCGTCGAGGAAACTGTTGAGAAACTCGACGAGCCAAAAAGAGAGCAAGTTCTCTATTTCCTTGACGGGATTGGAGAAATTTGGCTCGCGGAGTTTCTCGACGGCTTCACAAGGAACTCGACGAGCAAAACTATGTGTTTCGCCCGTCGAGTTTCTCGGTCGTGTGTACGAGGCTTGAAAACATTTTACTGTAGTTGTGTTTAAAGGAAATCAGTACTTAGTATAGTCTGGCTAACCGCTCAACCCCTGGTGTAAATATTTCAGCTTTGTGGATGGATGTACAGCTCAGTGCCAAAAAAAAACAGGCTCACCCTAAACCTAGAACAAAACATACTTTGGCAAGATTACACTGTCAATATTATTAATATTATTTTTATTATTCATTTTATTTACTACTATAGAAATGAATCTATTAGTATTAGACTGTAGAATGAGATACCCTTACAATATGCAGCAGGTGTTTGCAATGCTGTTCAGGGGTCTTAAACTGGTGGCCCTGTAGAGGTTGTGGAACTACAAGTCCCATCATGCCTCTGCCTGTGGGAGTCATGCTTGTAACTGTCAGCCTTGCAATGCCTCATGGGACTTGTAGTTCTGCAAAAGCTGGAGGGCTGACAGTTTGAGACCCCTGGTTTAGATAAGGCCTTTTGATATCCAGACCCTTGTATATCTATTGGTACACTATGGGTTTGTGCAAAATCTGGTGCAGCTGTGCATGGTAGCCAATCAGCTTCTACCATTAGCTTGTTCAATTAAGCTTTGGGAAAAAAAAAGAAATGTAATGCCGGCCATACACGGTTCAAATATCGAAAGAAATTTCCTTTCTTTTGAAAATCGTTTCTAAGAATTTTCGTACGAATTTCGCACCATTAGTGGGCCGCAGCAACAGCCGATTTTTATGTGGCAAAATCAAATTTGAGGAATCGGACATGTTGGAAATTTTTTAATCAATGATGGGCGAATCGTGCGAGAAATGTAATAGAAAAAAAATTGCGCATTTGCAAGAAAAGAAAATTCCCGGAGAGAAAAAAATATTCCCAGACACGAAAATTATTTTCTGTAGCAACATGAAGGTCTGGTCGGTCGAATTTCGAAAATCAATGGTGGCATCATCGGATCTCAAAAAGAACAACTTTCTGATTTTGAAAGTTGACCGTGTATGGCCTGCTTAAGTCAAATGGTTTCTATACAGAGCTGCACCAGATTGGGCACTCTTCAGTGTTAGTAAATCAACCCCCATGTATAGTTAGTTACCCTTGTTCAGAAGGCAGTATTGCCCAACCAACACAATATGATTTTATAGGTTGTCCCAACCTAGGTTAGTAATATCTGTTGTAAATGATAAGAATAGAGTTGGCTTTAGACACTAGATGGCAGTTGGATGCGAATGCATTATGTGACCACCAAAAAACTTACCGTAGTTCACGATTGTTGTAGAAACACATAAGCCTTTTGTTAAAAAACACCTAATCCATTGAAAATGCAGTACTTTAATATTTACCACAATGCATAACACGTTTTACATGCATTTCCCCAGTTTTTCCATTTCAGCCCCCCCAAAAAAGGTCCCATGACTAGATATTAACACTAATTAAAATGCGTATTGCGTTTTTAGCATTGACGGATGCAGCAAACAGATAATTTCAACAACACACCGCATGGTTCTGGAAACCAACCCACTTATGTGAAGTGCTTCATAGATTTAATGGAAATTATTTTCTTTGCACTTTCGGGGCACTGTTAACATGCATTTTGGCAGGGCCGTCTTAATAGCATCATGGGTCCCTGGGCAAAGTAATGCACTGGGCCCCTGCCATCCTGCCCCAAATTTACGCACCTACTCAAGAATTAAAGTATACATCGTTGATAGAAGTAAACATATATATATATATATGTAAGAAGGCCGAGCAGCGGCCTGTGTTTATGGGAGGAGCCCGAGCAGCCTATATAACTCCCGCCTCTGGGCTCCGTCGGCTTCCTGCTCCAGCACAGGCTTCCGGCGCACTTCACCCACCCCCCCATCCCATTTTACATGAATTCCCAGATTCATTCCTTTCCACAACATCCATCATTTAACAGGGTATGCCCCCTTATTTTGGTGTACCGTCCATTAGGCCAGCGCACACCTCAGGCCCATTGTATGTTGTGAGTCCTAGTCAGTCTGTGTCCATGTCCTTATTGGCCATAGGGCTTCAACCATATATATATATATATATATATATATATATATATATATATATTAGTACGTTCAATAAAATTTATTTTAAACAATAAGAAAACATGCCATAATTTAAAGACTAAATAAACACAAAGAGCACAGGGGGAGGCAGGAGGGCAAAACACAAGTTCTGGGATGCCACTCAGGACAAGGCCATCATCCTGGGAAAACTTATTAAAATGCATGTGCAACTAAAGATATTTACACTTTATACTGGTTAGCACTTTACCCTGTTCCCCCTTTAAAGCGGTATAAAGTATTTTTTTTAACTTAAAATGACAAACATATACTTACCTGCTCTGTGCAATGGAATTGCACAGAGCAACCCCACAACTCCTCTACTGGGGTCACCCACCTGTGCCCTCGGCTCCTCCTCTCCAGGGTCTGCCACCATAGCAAGCCACTCACTATGAGGGCAGATAAGTGGGCTCATTCCTGAGCCAGGCTGTGTGGATTCATAGACACACACAGTGAGGCTCGTCCCATCCCCCGCTTTTTTGCTCACAGGATTTGATTGGCAGTAGCGAGAGCCAATGACTCCCACTTCTGCCTCTCTGTCTTGTGAATGCAGGGAGAGAGGAGAAAGCTGCTACAGATGTGGATCAAGTGAGGACTCAAGTACATATCTATATAGGTGAGGGGGTGATACTGCTACTGGGACATTTTTTTTTACCTTAATGCAGGGAATGGTTTACATAGTTACATAGTTAGTCAGGTTTAAAAAAGACACAAGCCCATCTAGTTCAATCATAAAAATAAATAAAATAAAAAATATCATATAATCCCATATACCCAATTCTATACCCACAGTTGATTCAGCGGAATGCAAAAAACCCCAGCAAAGCATGATCCAATTTGCTACAGCAGGAGAAACAATTCCTTCCTGATCCCCGAGAGGCAATCGGATTTTCCCTGGTTCAATTTTACCTATAAATGTTAGTACCCAGTTATATTATGTACATTTAGGAAAGAATCCAGGCCTTTCTTAAAGCAATCTACTGAGCTGGCCAGAACCACCTCTGGAGGGAGTCTATTCCACATTTTCACAGCTCTTACTGTGAAGAAACCTTTCCGTATTTGGAGATGAAATCTCTTTTCCTCTAGACGTAAAGAGTGCCCCCTTGTCTCTGTGTTGACCGTAAAGTGAATAACTCAACACCAAGTTCATTATATGGACCCCTTATATATTTGTACATGTTGATCATATCCCCCCTTATTCTACTCTTCTCAAGAGTGAATCAATTCAGTTCCTCTAATCGTTCCTCATAGCTGAGCTCCTCCATGCCTCTTATCAGTTTGGTTGCCCTTCTCTGCACTTTCTCCAGTTCTCCAATATCCTTTTTGATAACTGGTGCCCAGAACTGAACTGCATATTCCAGATGAGGTCTTACTAATGATTTGTACAGGGGTTTGGAGGCAGTGGAAGAAGGGGAGAAACAGAGAAGACAGGATCAAACTGCCTTTTTACACAATGCAGACGATTAACCCCTAAGGTTCTACTGTGAGTATAACCAGCATGCTTTACTGCATTTACAGACTGATTTTACTGTCCAGTCTGGGAGGGAGCTTGTCCCGACTCCTGAAAGTGCTGAATGTATGAGAAAGTCTTCCTTTAGCCACACATCTATGCAATCTCTTGGATCGATAGTTAGTGGCAACCTCAGCCTGGACTCCCTCCAGGCCACGCCACAGCGTGTTTTGCTCCGCCCTTCGGAGCTTAATCATGGATCTACTTTACTGCATATGCCGACTGATTTTACTGGGTTCATAAACACTTTAATGTCTCCCAAGTAACGCATAAAAGACCTTTCTAAATCAAACAAATTTGGGCAAAAGTATATTTTTTCCATACCCTACTAATCTCATATGACTAAAAAAAAAATAGCTGCCTGTTTTAGACCCTTGAGGGTGTTTTATGGTATTTAATTTAAAGAACAAAGTATATGAAACCAGAAGGTACTTTCTGACCACATGTGAAAGAAAAGCAACGCGCATGAAACCTGATGCAGGAATTTCAGCTACAATTGAGCCTTCAACTAATTAATATGTGAAGCTTAAATAAATTATCATACATCAGCATCAAGCAGACAACTATAACATCTGACACACCAAATAGAGCTTGGTGTCAACAGCAGGGGGAGAATGGTGTTTGATTAGCTGATTGTACAGCATTAATGGGTAGAGATGCATGTACAGAGATGTATGAGATGTCACTCAGTAGCTACAGGTAGAAGGGATGTCATTAGACGCAGAGTGTGGACAGCTGTTGTGGAGAATGGTGCCGGGTAAATGATTATCTACAAAAATATGAACACTTAAACTCTGTTTTCGTAAAGTTTAAAGTGTAAGATTACCAATTGTCCCTGATTTCTTGGGACAGTCCCGGATTTTGAATATTAGAACTTGGAAAAGTCCTTCCGTTTCAAAACCAGCCCATTGCATCTTTCTGCATGTTACAATAACTTTACTGGGGTGCATGCACATCCACTTCAATTTAAACCTTAATATAAATTGGGCAATAGCATTAAGACCCCTTTTACACTGGGGACGTGGCTACGTTATCGCTGTTCACCCGCTAGCAGTGCGCCTTTAACCCGCTAGTGGGGTGCTTTTAACCCCAAGGAAGGGGTTAAAAACTCCCGCGTTGCGGCGCTTCCGAAGCCTATTTTAAGGTGCTTCGGAAGCGCTACCCATTCATTCCAATGGGCAGGGTGTTTTGGGCACTAAATACAGCACTCCCAAACCGCTCCAAGGATGCTGCATGCAGGACTTTTCAGAATGTCCTGAAAGCTCACCGCTCCAGTGTGAAAAGTCACGCTTAAATGAATGGGAGGCAGTTTTCAGGTGCTTAGCAGAGGTTTTTTCCAGCGCTAAAGCACCTGAAAACGTCTCCAGTGTAAAAGGGGTCTTAAAGTGGAGGTTCACCCAAATTTTTTTTTTTAACATTACATTCAGCCGAGTTGTCCTAATGGCAATCGGCTGTTTTTTTTTTTCCCGTACATACCGTATTTCACTGCCGCTTCCGGGTATGTCTTCTGCTGGACTGGGCGTTCCTATCTGATTGACAGGCTTCCGACCATCGCATACAGCGCATCACGAGTTGCCGAAAGAAGCCGAATGTCGGTGCGGCTCTATACAGCGCGTATATAATTAATAACATGACCCGATGACAAATAGTTATGTGTTTTAAAATATTTGTAACAATGATAGTTACTTGCATGTCAGTGCTTCATTTTGTACGTCGCTTGATAAAAATAAGTCGATCGGAATGGAAGTGGGAGCAGGAGCGGGTACCTGTCAAAATCAGATACCTGCTTTGCCCTCCTCCCCAAATGCTCAGTTTCACAAACAGGAGCCGGCAGGAAGCCTTAAAGCGTAACTTCCACTTTTAGGAGGAACTCCACTTTAAGTTAATTTTCATGGCACAGAGGGACTCATCTGATCACTCTTCATAAAATTCTGGAGTACAGTAAAACCTTGGTTTGAGAGTACCTTGGTTTGATATACAAGCAATGTCTTGATATAAGAGTAGCATCATGTCACAACTGAGTATAAAAAAGAAGAGAGGAGCCTCTAAGTGTAGCAATATGGTTACATTTAATGAAGTCAATGGAAGTGAGCAGAAACCAGCATGATATTGATCATAAATTATATGGCACCAACATTCCTGAATTGGAAGTGTTTGGGAGCTCACGCTGGACTGGGACATTCAATATAGGTGTAGAAGTTTTGGGCCTTGGAACTTGTTTGTCTTTTTTACAAGTTTTTTCTTTGGAGCGGAACCATTAGTAGCCCCTGGAGGGGCATCTGGCCAAAAGTGGCCAGGATCTATCTATAGGTTTTTGGATTAATGCACCTGGGTGATATAAGATTACACACCCCAGTCCCAGCATTTGCAGGAGCTCCCATTGTGTTTATATAATTTAAAGTTAAGAGTGAGGCACTTTCTGAAACTCTTACCTAAGTGATATACAATACATCCCTCCCTATGGCAGATTTGGCAATTCCTTGGATGGAGTTGAGTGAAGGGGTCTCGCAGTACTCTGGGAGGAACCATTTCAGTATTTATATCTCCATGCTTCATATTGAGCTGGATAATCATTGTTTCTACAAATATAACAAAAGTGCCGTTTGCGTCCAGTCCTGAAGAAGCCTTATAGGCGAAACTGTTGAAAATATGGACGCCACATCAATCTGTACATGAATATAGTAGTTAATCATCATTTATTAGGGAGTAGGTGTATACCTATGACTTTGAATGAACTGTATCCATTACTTTTAGAATGTTGTTATCAATAAATACTTTTCTATTCTTTTTTAAAATATTCTCTTTTGAGTGAATTTTTGTATTTAGCACCCTTAAAATCCCATATCCTGTACATTAATCATATTTAACCGGTTAAGACCCGGACCATTATGCAGGTTAAGTACCTTGCCCCTTTTTGCGATTCGGCACTGGGACGCTTTAACTGACAATTGCGCGACGTTGCTCCCAAACAAAATTGTCGTCTTTTTTTCCCCACAAATAGAGTTTTCTTTTGGTAGTATTTGATCACCTCTGCGGTTTTTATTTTTTGCGCTATAAACAAAAATAGAGCGAAAATGTTGAAAAAAATTCAATATTTTTTACTTTTTGCTATAATAAATATCACCATAAAATATATAAAAAAACGTTTTTTTTCCTCAGTTTAGGCCGATACGTATTCTTCTACCTATTTTTGGTAAAAAAAATCTCAATAAGCGTTTATCGATTGGTTTGCGCAAAATTTATAGCGTTTACAAAATAGGGGACAGTTTTATGGCATTTTTATTAATATTTTTTTTTACTACTAATGGCGGAGATCAGTGATTTTTTTTCATGACTGCGACATTATGGCGGACACATCGGACGCTTTTGACACATTTTTGGGACCATTGTAATTTTCACAGCGAAAAGTGCTGTAAATATGCACCGATTACTGTGAAAATGACAATGGCAGTGAAGGGCTTAACCACTAGGGGGCGCTGTAGGGGTTAAGTGTGACCTAATGTGTGTTTCTTACTGTAGGGGGGAGGGGCTGGACATGTGATGTCGCTGATCGTCGTTCCCTATATCAGGTAACAGACGATCAGTGACACTGCCACACAGAAGAACGGGGAAGGTGTGTTTACGCTCACCTCTCCCCGTTCTTTAGCTCCTGTGACCGATCGCAGGACACCGGTGGCGATCGGGTCCTCGGGTCCCGCAGGTGCGGTCACGTTGCTTCGGACTGGGTCGTGAGTGCGCCGCTCGTGACCCATGGCTGCGCTCTTAAAGAGGATGTATATATACGTCCATGTGCCCAGCTGTGCCATTCTGTCGATGTATATAGTCATGCGGCGGTCCTTAAATGGTTAATGAAGGTACAACATTTAGCAACTTATTGCTACACTTAGAGGTGCCTCTCTTCTCTTTTATACTCTGTAAAAAAAATGCTTTGATATACAAGTGCTTTGGATTACAAGCATGTTTCTGGAGCGAATTATGCTCGCACACCAAGGTTTTACTGTATATACAAATTGCCATCATAAAATCTGAGGCAGCAGACTTTGTGAAAATTAATATTTGTGTCATTCTCAAAACCTTTGGCCACGGTTGTACACAGAAGTGCGTTACAGTAATGCAGACACTATATCAATATGCTGTGTTTGCATGTTAAAGCGGGGGTTCACCCTATAAAATAAATATATATATTTTTTTCTTCTAGCCTAAAATTCGGCATTGTAGCGCGAGCTACAGTATGCCGGTCTTAATTTTTTTATCGCCGTACTCACAGTGTAATCGTACATAGTAGATTCCGGGGAATGGGTGTTCCAATCCAGACGGAAGGTGATTGATGGCCGGCTCTGGCGCGTCACGCTTCTCCGGAAATAGCTGAAATAGGCTTGGCTCTTCACGGCGCCTGCGCATAGTCTGTGCGCAGGCGCCGTGAAGAGCCGAGACCTACTCCGGCTGTCTTCGGGGAGCGTGACGTGCCAGAGCCGGCCGTCAATCACCCTCCCTCTTGAAAGGAACGCCCATTCCCCGCGGGCAGTCAGAATCTACTATGTACGATTACTCTGTGAGTACGGCGATAAAAAAATTAAGACCGGCATACTGTAGCTCGCGCTACAATGCCGAATTGTATGGTAAAATGTTGTTCTGCAGGGTGAACCACCGCTTTAACATGAGTTGCAGTATCTGTACATTGTTATGCGCTACAATGCGAGTGCATTGCGGTGAGTGAGCTCGGTGGGTTGGGGTCCTATTCAAAATCAATGGCACTGCATTGCACTGCACTGCATTTTATGCGTTGTAGTAAAACTTGTATATTTACTAGGGTTGTCCCGATACCGATACCAGTATCAGTATCGGGACCGATACTGAGCATTTGCGGGAGTACTTGTACTCCCGCAAATGCCCCCGATGCCAGATCCGATACTACGCCCCCCCCCCGCCGCCGCCGTCGTCGCCGCAATGCCGCCGCAAACCGCATCGCCCCCGCCGCCTAGTTAATCAGCGTTGCGGGAACATTACAGCTTTCATTTGAATAGCTGTCTATTCCCCGCCCCGTATAGACACTCCCCCTTGCTCGGGATTGGACGGGTGATCTGCACTTTGATAGACAGATCACCTGTCCAATCCCGAGCAAGGGGGAGTGTCTATACGCGGCGCGGAGGGGAACAGACAGTTATTCAAATGAAAGCTGTAATGTTCCCCGCACGCTGATTAACTAGGCGGCGGCATCTAGGTATGGGGAGACATGGCTGCATATGTGGGGGGACATGGCTGCATATATGGGGGACATGGCTGCATATATGGGGGACATGGCTGCATATGTGGGGACATGGCTGCATATGTGGGGGACATGGCTGCATCTGTGGGGGACATGGCTGCATATATGGGGGACATGGCTGCATATATGGGGGACATGGCTGCATATGTGGGGACATGGCTGCATCTGTGGGGGACATGGCTGCATATGTGGGGGGACATGGCTGCATATATGGGGGACATGGCTGCATATATGGGGGACATGGCTGCATATGTGGGGGACATGGCTGCATATGTGGGGACATGGCTGCATATGTGGGGACATGGCTGCATCTGTGGGGGACATGGCTGCATATGTGGGGGGACATGGCTGCATATATGGGGGACATGGCTGCATATATGGGGGACATGGCTGCATGTGTGGGGGACATGGCTGCATCTGTGGGGGACATGGCTGCATATGTGGGGGACATGGCTGCATATGTGGGGACATGGCTGCATATGTGGGGGACATGGCTGCATCTGTGGGGGACATGGCTGCATATATGGGGGACATGGCTGCATATATGGGGGACATGGCTGCATATGTGGGGGACATGGCTGCATCTGTAGGGGACATGGCTGCATATGTGGGGGACATGGCTGCATATGTGGGGACATGGCTGCATATGTGGGGGACATGGCTGCATCTGTGGGGGACATGGCTGCATATATGGGGGACATGGCTGCATATATGGGGGACATGGCTGCATATGTGGGGGACATGGCTGCATATGTGGGGGACATGGCTGCATATGTGGGGACATGGCTGCATATGTGAGGGACATGGCTGCATATGTGGGGGACATGGCTGCATTTGGGGACACATTTAAAAAAAAGTATCGGTATTCGGTATCGGCAAGTACTTGAAAAAAAGTATCGGTACTTGTACTCGTCCTAAAAAAGTGGTATCGGGACAACCCTAATATTTACCTGCATGAATGGTCCCCTAAACTCGGGGAAACTTGATCAGATTTTTTATAATATCATGTCTTCATTTAAACTGCTGCAGTGGTGTTTGTACACCTAATATATTTCTCTACAGGCCCGTACATACTGTTCCAGAATAACAGAGAGAACTCGCACCCACATGGACAGAAACAATCACACACGCCTCATTCCCTGCTCTGGTGAAGAAGCACGGTGTGAAAGCTTTGCAGAGGTGGTGCCTGCCTGCCTATTGCACAAGACTCGGTAAAGATGTCACTGTCAACACTTTGTCAGAATCTTCACTGTGAAAGAGATGCTTGTGTCATTTCACACCCCTGTGCATGCCAGGGACAACAATGTGTGTCCAAACTCATTAGTCACTTCATTTAACTTCTCCGAAGGGTTGAGAAGGAGTTAATGATAGACATTTTATTCTTTAGGTGCTTCAGGTTCTCCGGCATGTTGGACTTAGACCACGTGTATTGCTAAGTATTGCTATAGAAAAGTTCCTACGAAAATCCTTTTTCTACTACTAACATAAATACCTACCTAAGGTGTAAAATGTAAATACTAATTAGTATTATTGTTTGCTGGTTTAATGCCAAACAAAGCTAAAAACACACGTACATTTTTTATTTTTTGTTCAGCCATTCCTGAGATTTACACAGCCTTCTAGGACAGGACAGTGACAGTCAGGTGGTGACTTGAGTTTTCTCTTGTGCAGTTAAAGCAGTGTTTCTCAACTCCAGTCCTCAAGGCGCACCAACAGGTCATATTTTCAGGATTTCCCTCAGATGAAATGGCTGTGGTAATTACTAAGGCAGTGAAACTGATTAAATCCTCTGTGCAAAATAATGGAAAGCCTGAAAACATGACCTGTTGGGGCGCCTTGAGGACTGGAGTTGAGAAACACTGAGTTAAAGCAATAGAATGTGGCCACTCCCTGACCTCAGTTTTTTTATTGTACAGTAAGAAGCCTAAGCTCTCTCCTCCTATCAGCATTCCCCTGCCATCATATATGTAGGAGGAGGCCTTTTTTTACCTGGAACTTGGTGGAACTCCACCACCTCAGGCTCAGGCCCCCTTCTCTCTGCTTACCACCATCAGCTGTAAACACAGAAGTCCAGCTTGTGTGTTTACAAGCGACAGCTCGTTTCCCCGCAGATCTGTTGTCCTGAGCAGCTCCCACTGAGAGCAGAATGGGGAAAAGCGAGATGCAGTTGTTCAGGGTGCAGTGCGGATGATCTCTGCAAGCAGGGCTGGACTGGGACAAAAATTTGGCCCTGGGCTTCATCCAGACTGGCCCACTTTGACAGGTCTCTCCCATGGCAGCCGGACAACCCCCACCCCCCCCCCCCGGCCACCCAAGCCCCCTCTCCCCCTTCACTGGCTTTATTAGAGTAGAGCGGCTGGTACTGGTACTTTTATAGGCAGTACCAGTGGGGAAGCTAGACAATATTTCACCCGGGGAAAATAATCAGTTTGGTGCCCCCCCCTTATGGGACAAGATTAGGCAGAAGTGAGAAACTCCCAGGCCATAGCTGTTGAGTCAGCTGTTTGTCCCCTTCCCCATGCTCCTCTGTTGTCCCCCCTGCTCCTCTGGTCCTCCCCCTGCTTCTCTCTTCCCCCCAGGTGAGCACTGCGGGGAGGGAGAGGAGGTGAGTGCTGCAGGAAGGGAGAGACAGAGAAGCGGAGGGGGGCGGCGGTCTGCTGTCACTGAAGCTGGCCCACTGAGCCATCAGCCCACCGGGAAACTCCCTGTAGTCCCAATGGCCAGTCCATCCCTGTCTGCAAGTGAGAAAGATGGGGGGGGGGGAACTACAGTGGGAGGGAAGGTACTAGAGTTGGCTGGGTGCTTTAGCTTAAAGCGGGGTTCCAACCACAATTAGCATTTTTTAAATGTATGTCCTTTCATAATGCGTTTTTATAATATAAATCCGGTCACTTACTATTTTACAATCCGCAGCCGCTCCGCATAGTTATTCAAAAAAGAAAGTTTATAAAACTATGTCCACACCGTTGTCATTTTGCTTGTGGGCATTGTGAAGCCCACAACCACTTACTTCCTGGAAGTCTTGGATGGGGAGTGATAATTGGGTACCAGGAGCATTAGAGGGAGATGATGTCAGGATCCTAGGTGATTCCAAAGGCAGATTTCGTGGGACCACATAGCAACAGGCATTTCCAGATGAGTAAAACATTTTTTTTCTTTTTTTCTTTTTTAGGTCTAATGAGCACAATAATGAAAAACATTTTTGGGATGGAAACTCCACTTTAAAGTGGTTGTAAACCCTTTACAACCACTTTAACCTACAGGTAAGCCTAGACTAAGGCTTACCTGTAGGTGCAACAAATATTATAACCTTTTAGGTTTAGGAGATATTTGCAAAAAATTTCAGCACCGATGTCTATGGCGCATGCGCCATAGACATCGGGCGCAGGCGCACTGAGCGTGCCGCTATATATGGGATCATGCCGTTAGTGGCGGCTCCCGCACGCATGCGCAGGAGTGACGTCATTGCTGCTCCGGCCAGTCACAGCCGGAGCAGCCATACCCGGAAGTCACTCTGGGTATCATAGTGGCATCGTAGGAGGCGAACGAGGGCCGATGCGGGGGCTTCAATCTCAGGTAAGTAATTGGCTATGGCCGCTCTCTGTATCACGGGAGCGCGCCCGCAAGGACTCACCACCATGCGAGCTCTCTCGCATGAATGTGGTGAGTTCTTGCGGTGAGGACCAGAGACAGCCGCCGAGGGACCCCTGAAGACCAGGATCGGGGACACTCTGTGCAAAACGAACTGCACAGTGGAGGTAAGTATAACATGTTTGTTATTTTAAAGGAACATTTTTTTTCCTTTATTAACCCTTTAACATAACATAAGAATGTGGCTAAACATGAAATAAAAAAAGAAGAGGAAAAACAAATCTAACCAATTTAATGTTGAGGGCTTTAGCTTTATTTATTTTTTTAAACTTTCCTATAGCTTTTAGATCCATTTTGGCTGCTACTTCCACCTATCAATTCAGGGCCATTACTGCTTTATAAAACAAAATTGGGTATCACAGCCAAAACTACCAAAAAATACCCTTTCAGGTTGAATTTGGGGTGCTGCTGCTGTATGTAAGCCATGCTAAATGTAAAAGTTAAAAACTCAATTATACATCTAAGATATGTGATTCCAGAATACCGTGTCACTAGAACTGAACTGTTCCATAACACCACATATAGCTTAAAGGCATCCCCAAAGCAAGTTAAGGGATTAGTGTTTTTTCCATGTCGCCCTTGAAGTTGCATTAACAGGACCCTCTCTCCGTTGTACTATATTAAAAAAAAAAATGTTTTGTTAAATATCCCCCATGGCAGTGCCCAGCTACTCGTGCCCTTGTTTGACAATAGCTTGCTTATTAGGCTTGAAATAGCCAGCATTTAACATCAATTTTCCCCCTATAGACCTCAATTGGATTTTCTGCTAAGGTCGGGTTTTTCAAATTGGAAACAGAATTCGGCAAACCCCCCCTGAATCAAACTCGGCCAGATTCGCCCATCCCCATTTTGCTATTCAAATGTATCTAAAAAAAAAGTACATTTTGATGATCATTAATTCAAGCCTGGGGATATTTTCATGTCAGGAAAAAATTAAACACATATCAAGAAAAAGGCTTCCAAGATTTTTCAGTATTTCAAAGATCATACTGAAACCTTCATTAAAGATCCAGATGCTGTAACTGCCTATAGAAGCTGGCTGCAGATCATCAATGAATAGCCCTTTCATGCCACCTAGTGGTCAGGGTGATTGTCGCTTTAAGATATTCTTTCATGTGTATTCTGCAGTTGAATAACGTTTTACTAAATAAAAAAAGGGTTTAGTTCTGTGTATGTTGCATTTTCTGTATGATTTTTAATTTTATTGATTGTTTCGGAGCCAGACATTGGCCACTCAAATTTAAAGGACACTGGTGAGAAATGAATGCAATTTCTGGCTTGTTTTTTTTTTTTTTTTTTTGTTAAAGGGTTAGACTACAGTATGTGTTTTTTATCCTCATTCTGACTTAACTACTAAATGAGTCACTAACCTGCCAGAAGGAGAGCATTTCACTGACTATGTTTCTTTAACGTTAGTAACTATGGGCCAGATTCACAAAAGAGATACAACGGCGTATCTCCTGATACACTGTCGTATCTCTGAGATCCGTCCGTCGTAACTATGCGCCTGATTCATAGAATCAGGTTACGCATAGATCTCCCAAAGATCCGACAGGTGTAATTGACTTACACCGTCGGATCTTAGGCTGCAATTCTAGGCCGGCCACTAGGTGGCGATTCCATTGCGGTCGGCGTAGAATATGCAAATGACTAGTTACGCCGATTCACGAACGTACGCTTTGCCCGTCGCTGTAAATTGACGTTGTTTCCGTAGAGATACGCGGCGTAAAACTAAACCTGCCCTGTAGGTGGTCTAGCCAATGTTAAGTATGGCTGTCGTTCCCGCGTCAAAATTTAAACATTTCACGTCATTTGCGTAAGTCGTCCGTGAATGGCGCTGGACGCCATTTACGTTAACTTTGAAACCAATGACGTCCTTGCGACGTCATTTAGCGCAATGCACGTCGGGTAATTTTAGGGACGGAGCATGCGCAGTACGTTCGGTGCGGGAACGCGCCTATTTTAAATGGTCCCCGCCCCATTTGAATTAGGCGGGCTTGCGCCGGGCGGATTTACGCTACGCCGCCGCAAGTTTACAGGCAAGTGCTTTGTGAATCAAGCACTTACGCTGAAAACTTGCGGTGGTTTAACGTAAATGGGATACGTTACGCCGCTGCAGCGTAGCCCAATTCTATGTGAATCTGGCCCTATGTAGCTAAAATATAACTAAAGGCAAACCTTTTTTTTTATAGTTTCGGATGGAGTGGAGATGGATTAGAACACTTTTCAGATTTCATTGCTGTCTGTGCCACCATTAGGAAGATTCACCCTCTCTATTTGTCTTGTTTAACATTATCACCAAGAGTGAAAGTAAAAGAAAATTCCAACTTTTGGGTTGTCTCCAGAACAGGAATAGAGAGGAAATCTTCCAATGGGACACTAGTTCCGATGACCCTGGTGAATCCCTGGTTGTCACCAGGGTCATCGGAACTAGTGTCCCTATTGGAAGATTTCCTCTCTATTCCTGTTCTGGAGACAACCCAAAAGTTGGAATTTTCTTTTAGCCTCAATTTAAAAGGGTTTTCCTCTTAAAGTGGAGGTTCACCCAAAAACTAAATTTTTAACATTAGATTGAGGCTCATTTTGGGAAGCAGAATCGGGTGTTTTTTTTTAAATCGAAGCAGTACTTACCGTTTTAGAGAGAGATGTTCTCCACCGCTTCCGGGTATGGGCTGCGGAACTGGGCGTTCCTATTTGATTGACAGGCTTCCGACAGGCTTCCGACGGTCGCATACAGCGCGTCACGATTTTCCGAAAGTAGCCGAACGTCGGTGCGCAGGCGCCGTATAGAACCGCACCGACGTTCGGCGGAGAAGATCTATCTCTAAAACGGTAAGTACTGCTTCGATTTAAAAAAAAAACACCCGATTCTGCTTCCCAAAATGAGCATCAATGTAATGTTAAAAAAAAAAATGTAATTCCTGTTTTGGCTATGGTACAAGATGTGAAGGAAAATTTCCCCAATGGGGACACAGATGGCAAAAAAAGGCCTTACAGGGGTTACAACCCTCCCTTAAAGAGTTAGTAAAAGAAAAAAAAAGACAAAGTAAATCTTCTCCTTGCAAGTTAATGTCATAATGTGCTAGTATGCATTATCTTACTGAAAACGAAGCCCTCCAGTGGTAGGCTCCCTTCCATCTTCACCCAGTTTTCCTTCTGGGTTCACGAGCTGCAACTATCTAATTGGCCGAGCTATGATGTCTTCACTCCCATGCATGGCGTCCATTAAGAGCGCAGTGCGCATGCGCCTGTGACATCACCGGTGCTGCTTAAGTAAATACAGTGCCTTTGCGAAAGTATTCGGCCCCCTTGAACTTTGCGACCTTTTGCCACATTTCAGGCTTCAAACATAAAGATATAAAACTGTAATTTTTTTTGAAGAATCAACAACAAGTGGGACACAATCATGAAGTGGAACGAAATTTATTGGACATTTCAAACCTTTTTAACAAATAAAAAACTGAAAAATTGGGCGTGCAAAATTATTCAGCCCCCTTAAGTTAATACTTTGTAGCGCCACCTTTTGCTGCGATTACAGCTGTAAGTCGCTTGGGGTATGTCTCTATCAGTTTTGCACATCGAGAGACTGACATTTTTGCCCATTCCTCCTTGCAAAACAGCTCGAGCTCAGTGAGGTTGGATGGAGAGCATTTGTGAACAGCAGTTTTCAGTTCTTTCCACAGATTCTTGATTGGATTCAGGTCTGGACTTTGACTTGGCCATTCTAACACATGGATATGTTTATTTGTGAACCACTCCATTGTAGATTTTGCTTTATGTTTTGGATCATTGCCTTGTTGGAAGACAAATCTCCGTCCCTGTCTCAGGTCTTTTGCAGACTCCATCATGTTTTCTTCCAGAATGGTCCTGTATTTGGCTCCATCCATCTTCCCATCAATTTTAACCATCTTCCCTGTCCCTCCTGAAGAAAAGCAGGCCCAAACCAGGATGCTGCCACCACCATGTTTGACAGTGGGGATGGTGTGTTCAGGGTGATGAGCTGTGTTGCTTTTACGCCAAACATAACGTTTTGCATTGTTGCCAAAAAGTTTGATTTTGGTTTCATCTGACCAGAGCACCTTCTTCTACGTTTGGTGTGTCTCCCAGGTGGCTTGTGGCAAACTTTAAACAACACTTTTTATGGATATCTTAAAGAAATGGCTTTATTCTTGCCACTCTTCCATAAAGGCCACATTTGTGCAGTATACGACTGATTGTTGTCCTATGGACAGAGTCTCCCACCTCAGCTGTAGATCTCTGCAGTTCATCCAGAGTGATCATCGGCCTCTTGGCTGCATCTCTGATCAGTCTTCTCCGGCTTTAAACTTCTCCACAACAGTATCTCCGACCTGCCTGGTGTGTTCCTTGTTCTTCATGATGCTCTCTGCGCTTTAAACGGACCTCTGAGACTATCACAGTGCAGGTGCATTTATACGGAGACTTGATTACACACAGGTGGATTCTATTTATCATCATTAGTCATTTAGGTCAACATTGGATCATTCAGAGATCCTCACTGAACTTCTGGAAAGAGTTTGCTGCACTGAAAGTAAAGGGGCCGAATACTTTCGCAAGGCACTGTATCCCCTAAACTGTACACGTTCAGGAGATATTTACTGTAGCTACAGGTAAAGCTTTATTATAGGCCTACCTGAATGCAGGGCCGGATTCCTGACAAGGCCACCGAGGCCAGGCCTCGGGGCGGCAATGGGTGCAGGGGCTGCGCCGGCTGCAGCGCTCCCCTCCCTCTGTCCTCCGGCACTTGGGTGTCACAGAGCTGGGCCAGTGTGTGCAAGGTCCCACCCCCCTAGATCAGCTTGTGTGATAGTAGATTGAATCAGTGTTCCGCATATCACACGAGCTGGTCTAGGGGGCGGAACCTTGCACACACAGACCCAGCTCCATGACATCAGAGTGCCAGAGGACAGAGGAAGGGGAGCGCTGCGTGTTATCCAGGAAATGGTGAGGCTGCAATTAGTGAGCACAGAGGCTGCATTCATGGGCACAGAGCCTACAATTAGTGGGCAAAAAGGCTGCATTCATGGACACAGAGGCTACAATTAGTGGGCACAGTGGCTGCATTCATGGGCACAGAGGCTACAATTAGTGGGCACAGTGGCTGCATTCATGGGCACAGAGGTTCTTACTGTACGTATGCATGTCTTTTATCGAACAAGCATGTGCGAAAACCCGCAGAGAATCGTATGGGAAAGATTGAACAGTTTAGCTTTACTTGCCATTCAGAACTTGCCAAGTCAGAACTTTTAAATACTTTGTCCTACGAAGATATTATCGATGAGTTTGCCAAAACAAAAGTTAGAACTAAAAATGTTTAGGGAGTTTCTTACTACTATAATCTCTGGGGTAGATTCTCGTAGGGGCGCGCAATGATACGGCGGCGCAGCGTATCGTATTTACGCTACGCTGCCGTAACTTACAGGAGCAAGTGCTATATTCACAAAGCACTTGCTCCGTAAGTCGAGGAGGCGTACCGTAAATAGGGCCGGCGTAAGCGTGCGTAATTCAAATGTGGAATGGGGGGCGTGTTTTATGTAAATGTATGATGACCTGAAGTGATTGACGTTTTTTACGGACGGCGCATGCGCCGTCCGTGTACATATCCCAGTGTGCATTGCTTCCAAGTACGGCACAACAACGTATTGGTTTTGACGTGAATGTAAATTACGTCCAGCCCTAATCGCGAACGACTTACGCAAACGACGTAAAAAATTCAAATTTCGAAGCGGGAACGACGTCCATACTTAACATTGGCTGCGCCTTCTAATAGCAGGAGCAACGTTACGCCGAAAAAGCCATAACGCAAACGACGTAAAAAACTAACGCCGGGCGCACGTAGGTTTGTGAATCGGCGTATCTAGAAAATTAGCATATTCTACGCCGACAACAACGGAATCGCCCCTAGCGGCCAGCGGCAGAATGCACCCTAAGATACGACGGCGTAAGAGACTTATGCCAGTCGTATCTTAGGCTAAAGTCGGCGTATCTAGCTTTCTGAATACAGAAAGTAGATACGCCGGCTCAGATTTGAATTTACTCGGCGTATCTATGGAAACGCCGGCGTAAATTCTCTGTGAATCTACCCCTCTGTGTATTAGTCTCAATGCAGGGGACTAAGTGAAATGTTAAAACTTAAATCACAGGAGAGGGCGGGAATAAAGAGTATGAGTAGGTCCGGGTGTTGGCTTTAAAAAGACTCTGGGGGAGACTTACTAAAACTGGAACGTGCAAAATCTGGTGCAAATCAGCATAGAAACCAATCAGCTTTCAGTTTTTTTTTTTAGGCGATTTAGTTCGCATTTGTAGCACTATACAAGTTACTCACTCACTCACTCAGGCCCCGTACACACGACCAGTTTCCTCGGCAGAATTCAGCTTCCGACCGAGTTTCTGGCTGAATTCTGCCGAGAAACCCGGCCGTTGTGTACACTTTCGGCCGAGGAAGCCGACGAGGACCTCGGCGAGGAAATAGAGAACATGTTCTCTATTTCCTCGTTGTTCTATGGGAGCTCTCGGCCCGCCGAGCTCCTCGGCGGCTTCAGGGCTGAACTGGCCGAGGAACTCGATGTGTTTGGCACGTCGAGTTCCTCGGCCGTGTGTACGAGGCTTCACTCACTCATAATGCAAGAGAAACACAAATCTAAAGTGGATAACCTCCCATTGTATACTGTAGAGACACCTATATTAATAGGGGTTGCCCTAGTAAATATGATGAAGTCTGGGCAAAGTGGACAAACCGTACATGGCATTTACTGCTGATGGGGGTCATTAATTATAATAATTATAATAAAAAATATGGATGTTTCTATATTAGGGATGTGTGGGGCCATTGTTGATAGAAGGGATCATTATTTACCTTCTCCCCTCTCCCCCTTTCCTTATTTTATATATTTATATTTTCTTTTTTGGTGAGGTTTGACATTTGACAATTGAGTGGACAATTGAGTAGATTTAGGACCAGATAAAAAAAAAAAATATATATATATATATATATATATATATTTATATTATATTATTATTATTATTATTATTATTATTATTATTATTATTATTATTATTATATCCCTTCAAGGTGTTTGTATTACTCTGTTATTTTGAATCAATAGCTGCTATGCAGGGTGATTGGATTTTGATTTTGTATTAATATATTTTTGTTCAATGTGTATGATGTTTTGTTGTGTTTTGTTTGTTTGTCTGTTGAGAAAGATAAATAAAAAGATTTAATATAAAAAAAAAGTGGATACCTCTTTTAGGCTGGGTCACACTGTTGGGGTCCGGTGCGTCCTCGTTCACTGGTTCAAGTCGGAATTCAGCTGGAATTTTTGGCTGAATTCGGACCTGAAAAGGACCAGAAGACGCACAAGACACAAGACGCATCGGAGCCCCTGGAGATGTCTGAGCCGGCTCCATAGAGAGCTGGTCACAATCTCCTGACATGCATATTGGATACGGAGAAAGCCGCATCCAATTCGCATTAGTGTGATCCCAGCCTTAGGGCGACTGATAACCCAAAATTGAATTAGATAAACCTAAACGGATAAGAACACTTTTGTGCTTACACTTTTATGGAAGCAACCATTTTCCAGATGAATCCGTTGATCTCTGTTATTCCGGAAATAAGGGTAAACCTATTCACTTTGGCACATGAGCCAGGAAAGACGACTTCAATTAGAGCCGATTCACATTATGTTGGCATTACCTTTATGTAGCGTCCTTGTGTATTTGTATTGACTTTGTATTCATTCTAAGAGCCTGAAAACTAATAAAGGGTGAAGTGCAGTTGGCTTTATTTACTAACTTGATAAGAGAGGTTATGTGGAACTGTTTTCTCTTCACAACATCCAGCGATGTGCAAGGGAAACTCTAGCTATTCAAATTTACCTGTACATGAAAACTTAGCTGCAAATCTCTAGTTTACAGTATAAGGAGCAAATCTTGATAATAAATTCTAAAGCCTAATAGGCAAGCTATAGGCAAGCTATTGTCAAAAAAGGGCACTAGGACTAGCTATGCTAGGCAGCGCTCATGACCCGGCGCGGGTGCCCGGCGGCCGCGATTGATGCCAGGCACCCGCGATTGCCGGTAATCACGGCAGGAGTGTGGATCTGTGTGTGTAAACACACAGATCCACCTCCTGTCAGCGGTGAGGAGACCGATGTGTGTTCCCAGTACAGAGGAACACGCATCGGTCTCCTCCCCTTGAGAGTCCCCTCCCCCCTACAGTTAGAACACACCTTAGAGAACATATTAACCCCTTCAGCGCCAGTGGTTAACCCCTTCTCTGCCAGTCACATTTACACAGTAATCAATGCATATTTATAGCATTAATCGCTGTATAAATGTGAATGGTCCCAAAAATGTGTCAAAAGTGTCCGATGTGTTCGCCGCAATGTCACGGTCACAGTAAAAAATTGCAAATTGCTGCCAATACTAGTAAAAAAAATAATAAAATAAAAATGCCATAAATCTATCACATTCATATCATATTTTGTAGACGCTATAACTTGTGCGCAAACCAATCAATATACGATTATTGCGATTTTTTTTACCAAAAATATGTAGAAGAATACGTATCGGCCTAAACTGAGAAAATTTTTTTTTTTTTTTTTTTTTAAATTGTGATATTTATTAAATAAAAAAGTAAAAAATATTGTGTTTTTTTTTTTTAAATTGACGCTTTTCTTTTGTTTATAGCGCAAAAAATAAAAACCGCAGAGATGATCAAATACCACCAAACGAAAGCTCTATTTGTGGGGGGAAAAAAACATAAAGATTTAGTTTGGGTACAGTGTTGTATGACCATGCAATTGTCATTCAAAGTGCAAGAGCGCTGAAAACTAAAAATTGGTCTGGGCAGGAAGGGGGTGAAAATGCCCTGTATGAAAGGGGCTAAAATTGCTTTGGAAACGCCTTTAAGCTGCATGTGATGTTACTAGACATGTGCAGAGCAGAAAAAAATTGTTTTGTTTCAATACGTTATTTACATAATTTTTTTTAGTAAATTCATTTCATTTGTTTATTTTGTTTTCGGAATTTGTTTTGTTTGTTCATTTTCGGATCGATTCAATACGTTTTTGAATCAAATTTGAAAAGTTTTCAAATTCGAAAGGTTTTCGAATTCCAAAAGTTTTCAAATTCGAATAATTTTAATGAAATAGAATATGATAAAATAGAATAGAAATTAAAGGAATAGAATAGAAAAAAATTGAATAGCATAAAAAAGTATATAACAGAAAAGAATATAATATAATAGAGTAAAAGAGCAAAATAGGATAAAAAATAAAAGAACAAAATAGAATGGAATAGAATAGAATAGAAAGGAGTAGAATAGAATAAAAAAATATTGAATAAAATAGAAAAATTATAACCATCTTCTGCAATTTGAATAGAATAGAAAAGAATAGAATTGAAAAAAACAATAGCATAGAATATAAATAATGTAACCATTTTTCAAAATTCAAATAGAATCAATTCAATTTGAATAGAAAATAATAGAATAGTGTAGAATAGAAAATAACACAATAGTATAGAAAAAACAATATAATAGAATAGAATAGAATTAATAAAACCATCTTCCTATTCTAATCGAATCTTTCGTATTCTATTCAAATTCATTCTATTGGAATTGTGGGGAATTGTTATATTCTTTCTATTCTATGCTATTGTTTTTTAATTCTATTATTTTCTATTCTCTTATAGTCTATTCTATTGTTTTTTGTCTCTTCTTTTGTTTTCTATTCTATTGTTTTCTTATGTATTCAAATTCATATTTATTCTATTTGAAATTCGAATTTCAGAAGATGGTTATATTCTTTCTATGTTATTCTATGTGTTTCTATTATGTTCTAGTCTATTCTGTTCTTATTTTCTATTCTATTTTGTTCTGTTTTACTCTATTCTATTCTTTTCTTTTCTATTCTATTTTCTGTTATATTCTCTTTGGAAATTGGAAATTCTTTTCTAGTCTATTATTTATTTTCAATTCTATTCCTTTATTTACTATTTTATTCTCTTTGGAAATTGAAAATCTTTTCTAGTCTATTATTTATTTTCAATTCTATTCCTTTATTTACTATTTTATTCTCTTTGGAAATTGAAAATCTATTCATATTTGAAAACTTTTTGAATTTCAAAACGATTTGAATTTGAATTTCGTCCAATTTTTTTTGTTATTTCGGATTCATTTGAATTCGGTACAATTGTAATTCAGAAATTCAGATACATTTTAGAATTTTATTTAGAAACGAAACGAACCGCACATGTCTAGATGTTACAGAACAGTGCAACGTTCACAGACAGCACCAGCGACATCATATTTCGGTGTTGCATATTTTAGACGTGCACTTGACTTTTTAACTTGTACATTTAGCTTGGGTTAAATAGAGCAGCAGCACCACAATCTAATGGAAATCAGCTTGAAAAAAATGACTTTTTTAGGTAGTTTTGGTTGATTTCATATACCACTTTAGTAAATCAAGCCTCTAATGTGAAAAGTCAATATGTGTGATGCTCTTTCACGCTGTACTAATAGAACAGTAGAAAATGTTTATCCAATTTGTAACAGTCTTGCTTCTTGTATGAAATCTTAATTCGTTGAGAAGGGAATTTACGTGCTTCTTGTTTCACAATGTCCATTAATATCATTTGAACATACGGGTTTGCACGATCATTATGATTAGTTATTGTTTTAATTTTAGGATTTTTTTTCTCTGTCAAGTTACTATTGGTGCAGATTATTTAGGCCAGGGGGCAGATCCACAAAAGAATTACGCCGGCGTAATTTCAAATTTTCCGCGTCGTATCTTTGTTTTGTAGCTACAAAACAAGATACGACTGCATCTGGGATCGATCCGACAGGCGTATGTCTTAGTACGCCGTCGGATCTTAGGTGAATTTTTCCGGCGGGCCGCTAGGTGGCGTTTCCGTCGAATTCCGCTTCGAGTATGCAAATTAGCTAGTTACGGCGATCCACGAACGTACGTCAGGCCGGCGCATTTTTTACGTCCTTTGCGTTCGGCTTTTTCCCGCGTATAGTTACCCCTGCTATTATGAGGCGTACTCAATGTTAAGTATGGGCGTCGTTCCCGCGTTGCCTTTTGAATTTTTTACGTCATTTGCGTAAGTCGTTCGCGAATAGTGATTTGCGTAGAATGACGTCACCGTCGTAAACATTGGCTTGTTCCGGTTTAATTTCGAGCATGCGCACTGGGATACCCCCACGGACGGCGCATGCGCCGTTAAAAAAGACGCTGTTTACGTCGGGTCCTGACGTATTTACATAAAACACGCCCCCATCCCATCCATTTGAATTCCGCGCCCCCTTACGCCGCCAAGGATACACTACGTCGCCGCAACTTACGGCGCAAATTCTTTGAGGATTTGAAAAAAAAAAGTAAGTTACAGCGGCGTAGTGTATCTTAGACACGCTACGCCCGACGCAAATATGCGCCGAGGTACGTGAATCTGCCCCCAGGTCTGCAATTTGCCTTGAACAGGTTGTCAATACACCACAATGCACCTAAATACACACTTTTTTAGCACAACACAACACATACAGGAGGTTTTTAACATCTGTGCACTGGGGTGCCCCAATATAGACTGCTGTGGTGCCTTTCAAAATGAAGGACATCGTAATGCACTGCGATCTGTTCATTACTGTACACAAATGTATGAACCCGGGCTTAAAGTGGAACATAAGGTTTTTCTTTAAAATGTTCCCTTCCTTCTTTTCCTACCTATCCTGCATACCCTGTATAAAAAAAATCTGTGGACTTACCTGTTTTTAATCCGCTGGGTCTGGATACATGATCCAGCAGATCCGGCTCCCCTGGGTCAGTAAGTGGTGGCTGCAGGGGAGAAGAGGGGGCACTGACAACAGCTGGGCTGCCATAGGAGCCTATTGGTGACATCATGGCTCCTGCAAGTCACATCGGTTGTTGTGCGCTCTTTTGCACAGAGGAGCCAGAACTGACGGAATCACATGACTGGTCTGGATTAAAAAAAGGTAAGTATACACAGGGTATGCAGAATCAGTAGCAGCGGAAGGGAACATTTTTTAAGAATAGTTTACTGTGGCCTTTACTACCACTTTATAATCTGTAAAATATGGGAGCTGAAATTGCCAACTTTCTTTTTTAAAGGGGCACGCTCTGTCATTCTACTTAGTTAAAGTAGAAATAAATTCATAGAAAAAACTATTTAGAATGAGGGCTCTCCGCTGAGCCGGCGGATGACAAGTCCCTCTCTGCTCACGGGGAGGGGCCTGTGAAGCGCCGCTGTCTCCTATGGGGAGATCTTATGAAAATGCACAGCATGTCCGCTTTCATCAGATCTCACCCGTTCCGATCCGCCATGGACGGATGGGGACATATCGCCATCCATCCGAGTTTGGCGGATCGGATGTCAGTGGACATGTCTCCGCTGACATCCGACGCTCCATAGGACTGCATGGAGCGGCCATTCAGGTCCGCCGTCTAAATTGACAGGTGGACCTGAACAGCCCAATCATGTGAAAGGGGCCAAAATCTATTGTACAACTCCTTTTTATGATACTTCTTTCCATTATTTTTGAAATGTTTACATAATTCTGGTTTACACCCATATCACTTAAATCAGGGGTGCCCAACCAGTGGCCCGGGGGCCCCATGTGGCCCGCGGAGCCCTCTGATGTGGCCCGCGACCTCCTGCTCTGAGATGGAATAAAATAGAATAGAATACTTTTATTAAAGGTAAGTTTATTACTAAAATCACAGGGGCAGATCCTCAAAGAAATTACGCCGGCGTATCACTTGATACGCCGCGTAATTTAAAATTACCCGCGTCGTATCTTTAGTTTGAATCCTCAAACCAAGATACGACGGCATCTGGGTTAGATCCGACAGGCGTACGGCTTCGTACGCCTTCGGATCTTAGATGCAATACTTCGGCGTCCGCTTGGTGGAGTTTGCGTCGTTTTCTGCGTCAGGTATGCAAATTAGCGATTTATGACGATCCACGAACGTACGCGCGGCCGTCGCATTCTGTTACGTCGTCTCTAGTCGGCTTTTTCCGCCGTATAGTTAAAGCTGGTGTTTTGCGGCGTATAGTTAGAATTGCCATGTTAAGTATGGCCGTCGTTCCCGCTTTTAATTTGAATTTTTTATTTTTGTTTGCGTAAGTCGCCCGTGAATCGGAATGTACGTAAGTCACGTGTAAGTAAAAAAAATGACGTCCTAGCGCAATGCACAGTGGGAAATTTCGGGACGGCGCATGCGCAGTTCATTCGGCACGGGGGCGTGCTTCATTTAAATGAAACACGCCCCCTAATCGCCGATTTGAAATACGCGCCATTACGCCGCTTGAGATACACTACGCCGCCGTAACTTTCGGCGCGCAATCTTCCAGGACTCGAACCAAAGCCGGGAAAGTTACGGCGGCGTAGTGTATCTCTGATACACTGCGCCCGTGCAGATCTCTGTGGAGATCTGCCCCACAGTGTATAAATGGGCATATCTGTTCTGCAGTGGTTACTGGGCTGCTTTCAAGCTGATCCACAGGTAACCTGTGGGTTACCTGCACTGAGCCATAGACTTCTATTACCTGTAAGTTTGGTGTGCTGAGAGTAAAGTGGGCTCTATGGAGCCGAGTGGGCTGCCATCCACTCGCTCGGTTCATTGTGGCCCGTGACCGGTTACCAAGTCGCTTAAGTGGCCCTTGCTCTTCAAAAGGTTGGGCACCCCTGACTTAGATTATTGCCAAAGATGAAAAGTCTAAAAAGAATAACTAACCATAAGCTACTAATAATCTTGCCTATAAGATTGCACTGTAGAAATGAAAAGACTGAATATGAATAATATCTCATGTTTATGTTATGTATATCTATGTTTTCACTTTATGTGTTTAACTGCTTGCCGCCCGCCCACCGTCATATGACGGCGTTCCAGAACGGGCATGCACAGCACAGCAATCGCGGCCGTGCCGTGTTTGCTAGGACACGGCGCGACCTTGATCTCTGTAAAGAGCCACATCCTCGGCTCTTTAACCATGTGATCAGCTGTGTCCAATCACAGCCGGTCACATGTAAACACAGAGATGCTGGTAATTTGCTGTCCTCGCCTCACACTGACAGAGTGTGTGGCGAGGAGAGCCGATCAGCGGTACAGTATCTCCTCGCAGGGGGACATCTAGGGATGTAATCAGGGCACCGATCATCAGTGCCCTGTTTACAGTATAAAAACTGAGTGTCATCAATCAGTGCCCACCAGTGCCAGCAATCAGTGCCCACCAGTGGCACCAATCAGTGCCCACCACTGCCCACAAGTGCCACCAATTAGTGCCCATTAGCAATGCCAGTCTGTGCTGGCTATCAGTGCTGCCTATCAGTGCTGCCCATCAATACACATCACTGCTATCGATCAATGCCCATCAGTGTCACCCATCAGTGCCACACATCAATACCCATCAGTGCCCATCAGTACTGCCTATCCATGCTGCCTATCAGTGCCCATCAGTGCCACCTATTAGTGCCCACCAGTGCCACCTATTAGTGCCCACTAGTGTCGCCTATCAGTGCTCATCAATGCCACATATCAGTGCCAACTATCAATGCCCATAATTGCAGGCATAATAGTGCCACCTCATCAATGCCCACTAGTTCAGCCTATCAGTACCAATCAGTGCCGCCTCATCAGCGCATATCAGTGAAGGCGAAAAATTACTTTGTTACAAAATTTACAGACAGAAACTAAGTAAAACAACAAAAATAAACTAATTTTGGTATTTTTTGTGGGGGGGATAAAAAACCCAGCAGTGATTAAATACCACCAAAAGAAAGCTCTATTTGTGTGAAGAAAATGCTAAAAAAATTGTTTGGGTACAGTGTTACATGACGGCGCAAGCCGCGCAATTGTCATTCAAAGTACGACAGCGCTGAAAGCTGAAAAATGGCTTGGGCAGGAAGGGGGTGTAAGTGCCTGGTAGGCAAGTGGTTAAAATGACTTACAACCTCATATGTTATATCTGAAAAATACCATTTATCCTGTAACCTTCTATATTCATACAATAAACTTTATTGTAAACAAATAAATAGAAATGGATAGATTAAAGTGGTAGTAAATGTATGTTTTGTATTTATACCTACTGGCAGGCCCGAATTTACTCCCTTTGCCGCCCCAATGAGGCCGGGTCCTTCAATGCATTTTTAAAGAAGGGTAACCAATGGAAACTTACATTTTTCCAACCAGCTGTTTTTGCAAATCTGGAAAATTACTGTCAAATTGCATTGCCTCGAATGGCGTCGCCTAAATCTATGTTTGTTGAAAATCATATTTCAATGGCTTCATCCAAATAAAGCCAGAGTGGTGCTTTAGGAGGAGCTGTTACTGATGATAATTTTGAAACTCTAGCCCAACTAAGTTACAATTTATTATGTCTTTCTGCAGGTGTGTCTTGCTCTACAGTAACATATTCTTCTTATGCTAAGGAAGAGTTTGCATGGGTGGCATGTAGAGCCTTTTACTAGAAAGTAGAGGAATGAAATGGTTGGCAACATCTTTCATCATGCTGATAATACCTAGCGACCCCTAATGCAAACCCCAAACAAGCTGAACTCAGCTTATAACTAGAAAAAAAAAGGGGGGGTTTTTGGGACTTTAAATGAGATGCGTTTTTAAACAAACAGTAGTATAAGTAAAATAGTAAACGTTTATAACCAGGCTCATACATACCACCCAAACAGCAAGCCAAATTCAACTGTCTAACTGTATATGTTAAAAGCAGAGATTGGTTGCACGCATTTGCAAGTACATGAGTAAGCTGCAGAGCCCGCGCCAAGGCTCTCTGCGATCTGCAGTCCTAACTAAACTTTTGAAGTCTCCTCAATGGAGGCATGTAAAGACTAATGGGTAGATGGAGGACAGGTGACTAGGGGTGTGTCCCCGCCTCCACCTATGCTTGGTATTGTGGTGAAGAGCACTGGAAAAAAACGCATAATAGTATAAGGGTATCAGCAAAACGCATCTCCATCCCTATATGGTACAAAGAAAACTGGGGTTGGGACTTTAAATGAGGCGTATGAAAAACACACGCCTCCATCCCTATTGAATACAAAAAAAGATCGCAGAGAGCCTTGGCGCGGGCTCTGCAGCTTACTCATGTACTTGCAAATGCGTGCAACCAATCTCTGCTTTTAACATATACAGTTAGACAGTTGAATTTGGCTTGCTGTTTGGGTGGTATGTATGAGCCTGGTTATAAACGTTTACTATTTTACTTATACTACTGTTTGTTTAAAAACGCATCTCATTTAAAGTCCCAAAAACCCCCCCTTTTTTTGTATTCAATAGGGATGGAGGCGTGTGTTTTTCATACGCCTCATTTAAAGTCCCAACCCCAGCTTATAACTAGGGGTGCACCGAAATGGAAATTTCAGGACCGAAACGAAACCGAAACAAAAAAAAAATCTATCCGAAACCGAAAATTACTTAATTACTTTTTTTTCCCCCCATTTAATTTTTTTTGAATGAGCACAGTGGCTGCGTTTGATGGGCACAGTGGCTGCGTTTGATGGGCACAGTGGTGACGTGTGTTGGCACAGTGGCTGCATGTGATGGGCACAGTGGTTGCATTTGATGGGCACAGTGGCTGCGTTTTATGGGCACAGTGGCTGCATGTGATGGCACAGTGAGGCTGCAATGAATGTTTTTTTTGGTAGTCAGAGAAGGCAAGCATGGCTCAATAACACACAAAGGTTTAAAAAAAAAAAAAAGTTTGTGTGTTATTGAGCCATGCTTGCCTTCTCTGACTACCAAAAAAAACATCAATTGCAGCCTCACTGTGCCACTGTGCAAAAATGGCAGATAACATTTTTTTTTTATTTGCCATTTTTTCATTAAGAAAGTGCTGGTCAGTCACCTCAGTCAGTATTAACCACCCCCCCCCCCTCCAATCCAGCGATTTTGTTTGTTCTATGATCTAAGTTCGAACTTCTTTTCTTTTCTTTTCTTTTGCTAGTGCTTACTTTTTTTGGAGCACACTGCTCAATTCCTCCTAAGCAGGCAGTGTACACAGAACATGGAAATGCTATAATTTTAGTAAAAATATACAGCTAAATACATTTTCTCATCAGCAGTATATGGCAGTCTTGTGACTTCTATCAGTGCCTGGTTAAAGCTTGTAGGAGGAGTTTTCATTCTCCTCTGACTGCTCCATAAGGCTGCAGGACCCCTGACCCTCTGTCTGGACAGTGCTGATTGGCCCTGTGCTGATCACATGCACTCTGCCAAGAAAAAAAAAACCTCTCTAGCAATACACACCAAACTGAGCATGTGCAGCGTGACTCCTACGTCTCTGTTCTATCAGGAGATGGATTGGGGACTGTGGAAGAACGGGAGGATCAGAGAAGACAGGTTTAAACAGCCTATTTACACACTTTGGAGGATTAACCCCTTAGGTTTTTATAGTGAGTATAACAAGCATGCTTTACTGCATATACAGACTGATTTTACTGTTGTTGGGTTAAGCAATATTTTGACACTGTCTAATTTCCTTCTTTCTTGTTTTTGCCGCAGCAATGTATATTTTTTAGTGAAAAATTTGGTAAACTTGTGTTTTTTTCACTCTCATTGCAGCCTCCATGCCTTCTCCTCACATACACATTTCTACTGATCACCCTTGCAAGAAAAACATTTACCTAACTGTTTAAATTATAAGGTAATTTCTTAGAGCTAATTAGCCGAGTGCTTCTTTAATCTCAATTAGAAGATGCAGGAAAGCTGGTTGTGTTTTCTGCAACAGTGAGAAGCGATATAAATTAACCCTGACAGTGCTGAGGGGAGGAGGCCCAGACGCAGCCTGTGTGAAGGAGACAGCAGAATGATAGTGCTGCAGTCACCAGCTAGGCTGTACTTGTTAAAAACTGTTTTTATTTTGTTGTTTTTTACAATATTACTCTTGCATGTATCTGTTTGTTTGATTTTTATTCAGCCTTAGGCTACATTATATTACTGATAATTCATGCAGCTAGTACAAGACATAATCAAAGGATACAACTATGCATGCTGTTTAAAACATATATATACAGATATTTAACTAAGCATATGACAGTAAAAAACAAACTAAAAAATAAAGCCACCTATACACATCCACACCTTTACTTTAATTTTAGTTGATGGGTAACACATCTATTTCAATAGCAAAACTACAACCAGACAGTCCGTGACAAGGTGCAAGATGGCCTTAGAGATTCCAAAAACAAAAACACCACTGAGCCAGTGTAAAGCACAGACAGGGCCGCCATCAGGGGGGTACAGGCAGTACACCTGTAAGGGGCCCGAAGGTCCCCAGGGGCCCGGATGGCAACCCCCTTTAAAAAAAAAAAAAAATTTTTTTTTTTTTTTCGTTTTTTTTTTTTTTTTTTAGATTTTTTTTTTTTTAGGCGTCCGGAGGTCCCCAGGGGCCCGGAGGCCCACAGGGCCCCATATGGAAACTCCCCCTTTTTTTATTATTTTTTTATAAAAAATATATATATTTTTTTTTAAATATATTTTTATTTTATTTTTTATTAAAGGGCCAATTTTTTTATTTTTTTTAGAGGTCCAGAGGTCCCCAGGGGCCCGAAGGCCCCCAGGGCCCCGGATGGCAACCCCCCTTTTTTTTATATAAAAAAAAAATTCTAATATATATTTTTATTTTATTTTTTATTAAAGGACTATTTTTTTAGGGGTACGGGGGGCCCGGAGATCCCCAGAGCCCAGGATGACAACCCCCCTTTTTTTATAAAAAAATAAGTATTTTTTTATATATCTTTTTATTTTATTTATATATATATATATATATATATATATATATATATATATATATATATTTATTTATTATTATTATTATTATTATTATTATTATTATTATTATTATTATTATAGGGCCCAGAGGTCCCCAGGGCCCCGGATGGCAACCCCCCTTTTTTTTAATAATAAAAAAAAAATTATATTATTTTATTTCTTTTTTTTCTTTATATATATATATATATATATATATATATATATATATATATATATATATATATATATATATATATATTATTAAAGGGCTCAGAGGTCCCCAGGGCCCCATGTGGAAAAACCCCTTTTTTTTATAAATGTTTATTTTATTTTTTATTATTATTAAAGGGCCCAGAGGTCCCCAGGGTCCTGGATGGCAACCCCCTTTTTTTTTATAAATGTTTATTTTATTTTTTTATATATATTTCTTTTTTTATTAAAGGGCCCAGAGGTCCCGGATGGCAACCCCCCTTTTTTCTAATTTATTTTTATAAAAAAATAAAAATCTGAGGTCCCCAGGGCCCCGGATGGCTACCCCACTTTTTTATATATATTTTTCTTTATTTCTTCTTTTTTTTGTAAAGGGCCCCCCACGCTTCTCAATTCGCACCAGCACCCCCCCCCCCAGCTTCTCAATTTCAGGCGGAACCCCCCCCCTCCCGGTTCTCTGTTCCAGGGGGCCCATGCCTGAAGCTGTGTAAGGGGCCCCATATTTCCTGATGGCTGCCCTGAGCACAGAAGAGCCTGCTTAAAACAGAAGAAACTTGCTTCCATCACATAACCAAAAGAAGGTTTATTTCTCATTTTAGGATTGAGGGGGAGCCATGCAAATGTATTTATACTCCTGTGCCAATTATGCATTCCAAAGTTTATATAGATATTACATAACTGGTGGCCATTGTGGATGTTCTGTGTAGGGGCCATGGCTTCTATGGAGTAGGGCTAGGGGAGCAACAAGAAAGTTTTAGGCCTCGTACACACGACCGAACACGTCAGCGGACCAGTTTCAGCAGACATGTTCGGTCGTGTGTACGGCCGACCGGACAAATGTCCGGCGGATCGGACAGGTTTCCAGCGGACAAATGTTTCTTAGCATGCTAAGAAACATGTCCACTGGAAGCCTGTCTGTCGGACATGTCCGGTCGTCTGTACGACTTACCGGACATGTCCGCTGGGCCGCCATCCCTCGCATGCGTCGAAGTGATTCGACGCATGCGTGGAAGCATCGACCTTCCAGGGTCGCGCACGTCGCCGCGTCATCGTCGCGGCCACGTCGCGACACGTCACCGTTTCCGCAGGGATTTTGGTCTGATGGTGTGTACAGCCATCAGACCAAAATCCGGAAGCGGACATGTCCGATGAAAACGGTCCGCGTACCGTTTTCATCGGACAGATCCGCTGGTGTGTACGAGGCCTTATAAGGTTTTGGTCCATAAAATAAGCTTGGGTTTGTGCCTGGTAAGGGCTGGACCAATTAGCTGCCGGCAGGGAATTCCCTTCCCTGTCCCATAGCTACATGTACACAAAAGGGGGGCGGGATGCTCTTGACATAATTGACTTAATATGGCCACATGACCATATTAGGTCAGTATCTTTGACCTACTATGGCCATGTGGTCATATTACTTCAGTAATATTAGGTCAGTAATGTCACAAGCATCCCTGCCCCTTTGTATATGTGCAGCTGTGGGACAGGGAATGTCTTAGCTGCAGATGATTGGCTCAGGAATGACAATTTATGTTCGGGTTTGACTAAACCAAGGTTCAGACCAAACACAAGCTCATTACTAGTAATGAGGTGGGCTAAAAGGTACTATAAAAAAATGAACCAATGTGAAGCACAATAGAATATTAATTCGACAGACATGTACAGTACATGGCTCAGTTCTACCACAAGTCAAAAAAAAAAGGGGTTCCCTCATTTTAGGACCATGGGTGGAGCCATGCAAATAATCCTTTTATGCTCCACAGCCAACTGAACATCCAGAACTTCAAGGTTTCAGTACAGATACAGTCCAATATGATAGATCTAGTTCTTCCAACCTGCAGCTGTTTCAGTCAATCAATGATGGCTATCATCAGTGCAGTGTATGGAAATCTTGGCTTAGCCCAACTTCCCATAACCTGCCTGGTTTGTTCTTTCTCTTAATTTTTTTTAAAGCCTCACTACAAAAAAGTAATGTTTTCCATGCACCGCATTCATAATAGCCAGCAGCTGTGTGATAACGCTATACAGTTTAGAATGCATAGTTGGCCCAGATATGTTATAGAGTAATTAGCAGGAATTACTATTCTAAAATAGGGAATAAACCCCTTATCATGTGGATGCATGATTGAATGAGTCGGGTTTATACCTTCTGTTTTAAAGCTTAAGTTTGGCAAAAAAAACATTTTCAGGATATCTGTAGTGACCTAACTTACTTATAATAAAGGATGTCCCACATCATGCATGCTTCTGGATCCGGTGAAAACCTTCCATGTAGGTTCATGTCTCAAGGCTGTACTCAATAGAAGAACCTATGGACAGCCCCCCCTCTTCATCCATTGCAAAAAGCGCATTCATAGGGTACACTGCATGGAACACAATCTTTGAATGGGAGAGAGAAGGATGAATGACAAGATTCCCTACACCATTGATTATTATTATTGTATTATTATACAGGATTTATATAGTGCCAACACTTTGTGCAGCATTGTATAACATGAGGGCAGACCGTACAGTAATAATATAATTCAATACAGGAGGAATCAGAGAGCCCTGCTCATAAGAGCTTACAGTCTAGGATAGAGGGTCAAGTGATATAAAAGGTAATTACTGTGGGGGATGATCTGATGGCGAAAGTAAAAGTACAGTTGTTAGGTGAAGGCAGAACAGGCTTCTCTGAAGAGAAGGGTATTCAGGGATCGTCTAAAAACAAGCAGAGTAGGAGATAGTTGGACAAATTAGGGTATGGAGTTTCATAGAATAAGAGAGGCTCGGGAAAAGTCCTAGAGGCATTGGGAGGAAGTGACGAGGGAACTAGAGAGCAGGAGGTCATGTAACATGCAATGTACACTATGCACAGGCTTTTCTCAATTGGTAAGAGGGAGAAGGGGAACGTGAAAGTTTCTTCTACTGAGTTAAACCCTAACCTATTAACCCCCCCACAGGGGCAGAAGTTCAGAGCCAGTATGTGGACTGGGCATCCAGGATCCAGAAGCAGTGGCAGCCCGTCCATTAGGGGCGCACGGGCACCGTCTCCCACCTATGCTTCCGGCCTCCTAATCTACATGCAGGGCGCGGGATGCATGGATTCCAATGGGGAGGGTGTTTTTTTTTAAGCACGTGGTTAGAGCCAGAGGCTCTGATAGGCTTCAAAAATGGTGGCCTCGCAGCTCCGAGTTCACCCAGTTGTGTGACAATAGCGAATGAATATTCGGTATTCTCACACTGATCATTCTCCCGACCAATCAGGAAACGTCAAGAGACCCATCACCTAATTGGCTGAAAGGACAGGCGATCCTATTGGATGCCTAGGAAGAGGAGTAAAAAGACGCACGGCGGAAGCCGCCGTGATGCAGAGGGGGAGGAGATGGCCACCCGTAGGAGTGCTGGCCGCCCGGAACCTAGATGGGATGACCGACCAACCGTGAAACCCCCAGGAGGGGGGTTGTGGGTGATGGAGCGGGGGGTGCCACCAGCCAACTGGGGGGGTTGTTTGCCGCCCCCCCCCCCGAAAAAGAAAACCACCAGCCGCTACTGCCCAACAGCCAGAATGACATAGGACATCCTTCATTACAGGTAAGTTAGGTCACAAATGCAATAGAGAAACAAATATTTTTTAGTTTTAGATTTAGGAACTCCATAAAATTTTAATTTAGCTGTTATTTTTGTTGCATTCCAAATCTGTAAGCTCAAAACCTACATTTAGTGTCCTCATCATGTCATATGACTAAAACTTCTAATCAAAGTGGAAACAAGAGGAAACCCTGCTATATAGAGGAATGCTCTGTCCTGTCACACCAGTGTGCATTTAAAAAAAAAGATGTCTTTTCATTTTTATAGTTTATCTTAGCAGTGCACTCATTTGTGTGGCAACGGAGAGGATGCTGACATTTTCAATTAAGAAGGCAAAGCAGCACTGTGCTAAATTGTGATGAAACGCTATTAATGTGCCTAACCAGGTGATGATTGCTTTCAACAAGAGAATTTTAGGTGGGTACAAGACAAATTTAGGGGAAGGGCAATATGCTGATGCAAGACATTATTTCACCAAATGTTTTTAAATTCACTTAGCTTAAAGATCACCTAAAAAAAAAAATCCTCGCAGTCTGGTTTGCCAAGTGAACACCTGCCATAGTTCACAAATCTTAACACTAGGCTTTGCTAGAGTTAAAGCTCAACTACAACTAAAATTAGTTTCTAGGCTTGTACGCATGGTGGATGGGTAAAACCTCTTAGGCCTCGTACACACGACCGAGGAACTCGTCGGAAAATACACATCGTTTTCCTCAACAAGTTCCTTGTTAGGCTTGTCGAGGAACTCGACAAGCTTGCTTTGCGTACACACGGTCAAGACAAAATCTCCTTGTTCTCAAACGCGGTGACGTACAACACATACAATGGCAGGGGAAGTTCGATTCCACTGGCACAACCCTGGGGGCTGCTTTTGCTAATCTCATGTTACTGCCTGTTAAGTAAAAATTTGTTAAGAGACGATTTGCACTTTTCAGTCTGTTACAGCGTGAAAAATGTGTTATCTCCATTACAAATGCTACTTTTACTCCCGTCTCATACTTTATTCTGAGAATGCGCGGGTTTCTTAGCATACACACGCTCTGACGAGGAACACGACGAGGAAATTGAGACTCCCGTCGAGAAAAAATAGAACTTGTTCTCTTTTTTTTCCCGCCGAGTTCCTCGACAGTTTCCTCGATGAAAAACGTACACACAACCGTTTTCCTCGGCAAAAAAGCTCTGCCACCAAGTTTCTTAATGGATTCTGTCGAGTTTCTTGGTCGTGTGTACGAGGCCTTACATGTTTTTGTTGTTATCTGCGTCCCCATAAATCTATACCATTTACCCTCACTTCCTCTCTTGCCGACAAGGTGTTACAACAACAGGAAGTGATGAGATATCTCTCCTATGAGGACAGAGACAACCACAAAAGCACATTTATTTAGTAAAATGGAAAAAGTTTAGAATATCTGTCAGGTTTTAATGCTCTCTTTGCCTTACTTGTCCCAGTGACACCAACATCCTCTCTTTTCTTGTCTTGGTATCACTGGGACAGGAATTCTCTCCAAGGAGGACACAGACAGCAAAACACGTTCTGACTCTTGCCTACTCAATTAAAACGAAAATAAATAAATAAAGTTTTAGCTAGAATTGGGCTTTAAAGAAAAGCTGTGATTAGAGAAATGCTCTGACTGACATTATTGACCACTGTGTAAAAATACTAGCTATCTGATTTTCTCTGGTTTCAATGTACTGACACTGAGCAAATGTGCAGCAAGTGAAGTCCTGATCTGAATACTTATTCCTCATTATCGAATTGATTTACTAAATGAGTAGAGACTCACCACTTAGCAGAATGAAAAGGGTAAAGCTGCTACAACCATCTAATCATGTACAAGCAAAAATGATGTTTTTATTCGTACATTATCCTTGTACAGATTGGCTAAGAAGTGGGCCCTGTTGCATTCACAATGCAACTTATAGGTGTCACATCCCTAACTGAACATCAAAAACAAGTACATAGAAAGAATAGGGTTTTTAAGGTATCAAAAGTAACAACAACAACCTAAACATTAAAATCCATATAGGTAGATTCAGAAAGAGTTAGGCCGACTTATTAGTAGATAAGCCGACCTAACTCAGAATCTACGCTGACTTATGTTTAAAGCCTCGTACACACGGCCGAGGAACTTGGCGTGCCAAACACATCGAGTTCCTCGGCCAGTTCAGCACTGAAGCCGCCGAGGAGCTCGGCGGGACGAGAGCTCCCATAGAACAACGAGGAAATAGAGAACATGTTCTCTATTTCCTCGCCGAGCTCCTCGTCGGCTTCCTCGGCCGAAAGTGTACACACGGCCGGGTTTCTCGGCAGAATTCAGCCAGAAACTCGGTCGGAAGCTGAATTCTGCCGAGGAAACTGGTCGTGTGTACGAGGCCTGAGCGTATGCTCAAACAGAGATACGCCTAAACATATCTAAGATAGAACGGCTTGCGCCGTCCTATCTTAGATTACAATATTTCGGATGGCTGCTAGGTGGCGCTTCCATTGCGGTCGGTGTAGGATATTTTACTGAGTTGATACGCCGATTCACGAACGTACGCCTGGCCGACGCAGTACTTTTATGCCGTTTACGTAAGAGATACGCCGCGTAAAGTTATAGCTAGGCCCTAGTGGAATAACAATGTTAAAGTATGGCCGCCGTTCCCGCCGCAAGATTTTTTACGTCGTTTGCGTAAGTCGTCCGCGAATCGGGATTTACGTCGTTTACGTCCACGTCAAAATCAATAGGCCCGTGCGGCGTACTTAGCCGCAATGCACACTGGGAAATGTAGGCGCCCGGCGCATGCACAGTAAAAAAAATACGTAAAAAACGTGAGGTCAAGCCCCATTAACATAAAACACGCCCCCTCCAACACATTTGAATTAGGCGCCCTTACGCCCGCCGATTTAAGCTACGCCGTCGTAACTTAGCAGGCAAGTACATTGTGAATCATGTACTTGCCTAGCTAACTTACGGCGGCGTAGCCTAAACACGCTAAGCTACACCACCGTAACTGTAGGCTCTTGTACCTGAATCTACCTAATAGTGTTCATTACAAAAAACAAATATTACAATTTGTATACAATCCAGTAGAAACTTTTTTTTCTTAAAAACCATAAGGAGTTGACCCCTATCTAACTAATGGGCCACTCTACCATATAAACATACTGTACATCAGCTGTCTATATTATAAAAGGGACAGTTATAAATTAACCATTCACAGAGTGCTTGAATCCAGTAGATATTATGAATAACCCAACACGTTTCAATCAGTTTTTTGATATTCTTTAGGGGTAAATCGTACTTTACACTACTGTGTATAAAATGGTAATAAGAAAATTAGGTATTTAGATGAGAAAAATAAACATTATACATTTTAGTACAAAATATTAATGCACAAACTGTGCATTGCTTACTTGAAATGGATTTGTGACTATACAAAGGATTTCTAGACAGCTTGATCCAAAAACTTCTATAACAATTGGTAGTAACCATACACCATGTCATCAAAGGGGAAAAGATACACACTATAGTCCAACCTGGCCTCACATAGATTGGTGACCTTAATAAAAGGTGAGTGGTGTCCTAGATAATATTGTTAATTGTAGCATAGATTGTTTATATATGTGCTTAAACAGGGAGCAATTAGAAGTCATCTATAAACTGAACACAATGACTGATGCAAGGCAAAAAATATATAGACTCACCTAAATAAAATAATATGTCATCTAAATAATCCTGCAAAATAAATTTGATTCTGTGAAACATTCTTTAGGCAGGAGCTTAGATCAGGGAGCAGAGAGCTAAATATCCTGTTCTGTGTGAGATCTGGATAGGTGAGTATCTTTACTCAGGGACTCCAGCTTCTCAAACTGGACAGGAAGGCCAATGATGAAGAACATCGTAATACGATTCCTTTTACCGTTTCCGCCAGTAAAAGTAACAGTAGTTATTACAGTATATAGTTTATTCAAGTAAAACTGTTTACATGCATAGATAACACCAACAGTTGCCAATTAAAAAATACATAAACAAGGAATATTTGTACATAAATGTAGTAACGGTCAGAGTACACGGGCATCATACTACCCGACTAGTTTCACGAGATCCAGCTCGTTCTTCAGGGGTGGATGTGTGTAACAATGTACCTAGGATAAAAAAAATATATATATATATGTTTGGCAATATGGCACAGTATTGGTTGTAAAAGCACAGGGTAGGAGGGGTTGTGGGTCCCCATACTCACCACTGAGCTTGACCATGGCTACAAGCAGGGGTGTATTTAGGTTTTGTGCTGCCCTAGGCCCGACTAAACTCGCGCACCCCCTCATTTAAATATGACCCATCCTTTCTGTTTAAGACCCGCCCTAAAAAATTTGAGTGGGGACACTAGTTCTGAGGGGCTGGGGGGGCAATGGATTCCCTTAATTTACATAGATTTCCTCTCACTTCCTGTTTGGCTATGGGGCAGGAAGTGAAGGGAAATCTCTGCAATGGGACAGGGATGGTAAAAAATACACTGACAGGGGCTATAACTCTCCCTTCTCCTATCCAAAATGGATCTAAAATTTACTTTAAGCACAAATTTCTGATAATGTTATGGAGAGCACTAAGATGGACTAATTTCCCTTTCAGCCCAGTCCTGCCCATAAGACTGCCACTACACTAACAGTGTAGCGCAAGCCAGCGGGGACTCTTTCTGTGCTGCCCCCCTGCAAAGTGCTGCCCTAGGCCTGGGCCTTGTTGGCCTAGGCCAGGATACAGCACTGGCTACAGGTGTGCGGCCCCAAGACGGCACCAGCAGATTACTATAGAATGAGAAGGCCAGATTCTCTGTAATCTTTAATTTCGTGTTGACGTTGTAGATTTTTCCTGTCTGGTGAATCCGTTGTCACCACATGACAGTAAGCAAAGGGAAATCTCATTAATGAAGCTTCAAAAAGCAGTACAAACCTGACAGAAGTTTTAATCCTTCCCTGCTTTATTCAAAATCAAAGAAGATTAAAAAAAAAAAAACAGGTTTGGTTGGACTTTTTAGGAAGTGATCTGTGCTCCATCTGAATTGGGTTGCTATTGTCAGTTTTTCCAAGTGCAGTTGTAAATATCTCAATTAGAAGAAGTCCCATGGGCTTGTGCTTTGCATTGCACATACCAAAACAGCCAAGAATAAATGCGCACAGAGGGGCTGCTGCAAGTGAGGCTTAAAGCGGAACTTCGCCCAAAAGGGGAAGTTGTACTTGTTTGCATCCTCCTCCCCCCCCTCCACTGCCACATATGTAACTTTTTGGGGGTAAGGGGGGAGCAGGTACCTGGTTTTGACAGGCACCCGCTCCCACTTCCAGTCTAATGCGCCACGGGATCTGAGCTGAAAGTTGCCCCCTCCCTCCCCCCGCAGCTTTTTGGGACACATCATAGGTCCTAGAAGACTACGGGATCATTCACGAAGCTCAGTGCGACTCACACATACGCAGTAGGAAACAGGCTGTGAAGGCTTCACGCTTGATCCCTGGACAGGTAAGTGTCCTTATATTAAAAGTCAGCAGCTACAGTATTTGTGGCTGCTGACTTTAATTTTTTTGGGAGGAGCCTGGAGATCCTCTTTATGGCCAAGTGCAATCCTAAAGGGGCATTACCCATGTTCACTGGAAACCAAAAATGGTGCAAATTCTTAGGTGCAAACCATCAGAAGTTTGTTTGTCACTTGGAATATCTTGTCATGGTTTAATGTAGTGCTGGTACCATTTTTAAACTATGGTGCTGATATCTAGAATGAAAGTAAACTCATTCTGTAATGAGGATGCAAGGCACAACATGTACCATCTTATGGGTCCCTTTGAACATCACCATGGGCAAAGACATAAAACTATACTTTTTATCCTATTGACAGTAAACTCTCATTACCGGTATTATAATTAAAATTCAGCACCCAAGTTCATTATATCACAGAGGCAGACATTCCAAGTGATAACACGGGAAAGAAATGAAAGATCTAACAAAGCAGTATAAAAAAAAAAAAAACGTATTTTATCAAGATTCAATACCCGCAAACATACAGATACATAAAAGCAAGTAGCACAAACTAAAATAATGAAATCTAAGCCAAACAAGAAGAAAAATTTCAAGGCGTTTTTGTGTGAATTTTTGCCAATAGCTTCTTTGTGTGCGCCTGATAAACGGCTCCCACAGCTTCAATCTTAAGGAGTGATATATTGTGACATGATGTATGGGGGCATATTCACAGCTTCTGTGATTGCAGTAATGAAGCTGTAAAGCACAGAGCATGAAACAAGCTAAGTCTTCCAATTTAATCAGCTCGTAAACAGAGGCACTGCATCAAACCAACGACATCATTACACATTGGACTTAAATCATGCTAATCTGAGGATATAACATCAGCATCATTAATGGTCACACGTTGTATGCATCAACACTAAAGCATCTTCTCTGACAGATAAATACTAAGCACGGTTCCCACAATAGATGTTGCTGAGAATAAGCGGCTCTTTTTAAGCTTCCCCCTCCTTTCCTGCCTTTTTATTATAACTCATTTGCATGCTTGAAAATGTGGATCAGCAGGAGCAACTGTAACCGTTTGGTCTCAGGTTTACATTAGAAGAAAAACACTCAAAACTTCTACAGGCGCTTAAAGTACCCTTGGTTGTTCCCTTGACTGTCATTTTATTGAATGCCCACTGTTTGGCTTTGTTGGCAATTAGGGAGTCAGAACTGAAGAGAACAGAGTTTACAAAGATTATGCCAACATTGTTTGATGTATGACCTGTTCTTCCTTCTTAAGGAGAATTTGTCACTTAGCCCATTCATCCATTTGAAAGGGCAAAGTGACAGGTTCTCTTAATAACCCCTTTCTCCCCTTACTGAAAAGCACAGAGCTTCCCTGCCTCCCTGTTTGTCTGTTGGAGTCCTCGGAAATACCTTCTTTCTTTGCTTCCTGGATACAGTGCTTGTGCCTGAGGAGTCATTTGGAAGCACCAAATACTGAGAAGGTCATTCATTCCTGTGTAATTTCGGACACTGACCAACACAGAACTTGTACCCCATTTTCAGTGGGTCCTACACTATTCATAGAATGAAAGATCCAACTTCTCAACCATGGGAGAAATACACTCCTCTTATGGGAGAACTAAAAGGACTCCTCCTTCAACTCAGGTGGACACTGATTAGAAGTACTGGTGGGGGATGATGGGGTGCTCCATGCCAAGGGTCAGGACCCATATAACAGACAAACAAAGAGTTGAGGGGGCAAACCCTAACTATGCATCACATTAAAGATGGTGCTACTTTAAGACCATACAAACAGAACAAAAGATTATAGCGCACACATATAGAAATGTCATTTAAATCCTACAAGGCTATTTAAAGCGACTGAACATAATAAGCAAACAAGCAAATATGGGGATTTGGTCATACAGTGCTTAAGCCCATTACTGCATAAAAGTACCCCATTTCATTTTTGTAGGACCCACTGAAAATGGGGTACTTTGATGCAGTAGTGGGCTTAAGCACTGTTATAGTCTTTTGTTCTGTTTGTATGGTTTTATAGCAGCACCATCTTTAATGTGATGCATAGTCAGTATGAGTGTAGTGACCATTTAACGCAGTATGATTTATTGCGTTACTGCAAGTTTAATGCAGTATATTTCAGTGCGTTACATGACGTTTAATGCAGTACATTTCTGTGGGTTACTGCAAGTTTACCGCTGTATATTTCATTATGTTACTGCAAGTTTAATGCCATATATTTCATTGCGTTACTGCAAGTTTAACGCCATATAGTTCTGTGCGCTACTGCAAGTTTAACGTGGTAAAGTTCTGTGCGTTACTGCAAGTTTAACACCATATAATTCTGTGTGCTACTGAAATTTTAACGCTGTATAGTTCTGTGCTTTACTGCAATTTTAACGCCGTATTTTTCATTGCGTTACTGCAAGTTTAACACCATATAGTTCTGCGCATCACTGCAAGTTTAATGCTGTATATTTAATTGCATTACTGAAAGTTGAACGCCATATATTTAATTGTGTTACTGCAAATTTAACACCATATAGCTCTGTGCGTTACTATACGTTTGACGTAGTATATTGCATAATATTATAGTGTATCCATGGAGTGTATCTGTGTAGTAACTACTCAAATTAAAGTGCACCACACAAAACCTTTCATTGATTAAAGTACATCCACGTACACATTTACACATCTTTATTACATTTTGTTAATAAGCACCCCCCCCCCCCCATCATGTCTGGGAGGACAGCAAGGAGAGGCAGACATTCCCATGGCACTGTAAGGGGGCCAGCAGTGTATTTGTCCACACGCAAAGGTGGACGTAGTGACTCCTCAGGTCAGGTATCATGTTCTCTGTTTAGTGATGTTGCCTGTGCTATCCAGCCATATCATGCAGAGGAGGTGGTGGACTGGCTTACTAAACTGTCCTCCTCCTCCTCCTCAAGCTCCATCACCCAAGAAGAGACTAGTGTGTAGTCCCCTGCAGCTGCCAGAGTGGCTAAACCTGCCTCCTTGTCCACAGCTATTACTGTCATGGCCCCAGGATCAGGCATGGAGGAGTCAGCGGAGTTATTTGAACACAGCATCAGCCACTTGCTCCTTGACGATTCACAGCCGTTACTTGATTCAGTTGTTGGTTCTGAGGTTGAGGAAGGCAGGAACATTAGCCTACAGAGAGGGGAGAACACTGGTGCACAAATTGGCATTCATGTTCCCCCAGCCGCAGCATATTGCCAAGTTGTCTCCAGTGGTAATGAGGATGGGGGAGGTGATGATGATGAGGTCACTGACTCGACTTGGGTGCCAGATAGAGCAGAGGAGGAAAGTGAGGGTGAGGCACAACCCCAATGAGGCAGCCATCATGGAAGAGTAGAGAGCACCCACCCTATTCCATCACATTGTGGAGCTGTTATTTCCTGGCCCACTTCCCACAGTACATGTGCAGCCGGATCGCACTGTTGCTATTAAAAACTTTGTCACAAACCCATCAAGCGTGGCAAAAACACCAACCATTTGGGTACCACATGCTTGACAAGGCACAAATCTGTCCCTCCTCCTTACTCACTTAAGTCTATCCCTGCTATACCTCATTGTCAGAAACCATGAATCAGACCGAGACAGAAGTACAGTTAAATCACACTTGTTTAATAATTATAATGAAAAGATAAACAGAGTAAGCCAGAGTTCAGGAACCGGATCGGATAATCAGCCAAGTCAAATGTCAGAGAGCCAGCGATTGGATATACGCAGGATCAGGAGCCAGAAGGGATGTCAGCCGAGCATAGTCTTCAACATGAATGCATGAGAAAGTCCACAAAATATTAGTTCAGTTGTTGTCTTTTCATTCTTAATCACTTGTAATAAGCCTTTCCAAAAAGTGCCACATTTTACTGTTAACTGACATATGTTTCTCTTTTATTTGTACAAGATCTCTGTATACATTGTAATGGATATTTCATCATCTGTACACTTTGATTAATCTTACAATAAATACCTTGATTGTGAAAAAAAAAGAGAAAGTCTCTGTGATGTTGACCAAGGCGAAGGCAGAGAGCAAGTGAACTGGAAGGCTTAAGTAGGCAGGACTGACGAGCCGGCTCAACAGGTGAGTCACTGTGGAGAGATTAGCCAGCCCTGACAGTATCCCCTCCTCAATGACCCCTCTCCCTTGGAGGACCACTGGGCTTGAGGGGAAAACGTCTATGGAAAGGAGGACAGGGGCATGTTCGTCCAAGGATGAGACCCAAGAGCGTTCCTCCGGACTGTACCCTTTCCAAGGTACTGTATGCGCCCCTGTATGCGCCCCTGTATGCGCCCATGGAACCTATGGGACTCAACAATTGACTGTACTTCATACTCCTCATGGTTCTCAACCTGTATAGGGTGAGGACATGGCACAGAGGTGGTAAAGCGGTTGCAGACCAAAGGTTTCGATAAGGAGACATGAAACACATTGGAGATATGCATACTAGAAGGAAGGTCCAACGTGTAAGCCACTGGGTTTATCCTGCGAAGGATACATAAAGGTCCAATAAACCGAGGTGTGAACTTCAGAGGAGGAGCATAAAGTCGGAGGTTGCGAGATGACAGCCAGACCCTATCCCCAACCTGGTAGGAAGGTGCAGGCAAGCGTCTGCGGTCAGCATGGAGTCTGTACCTATTGTTAGCATGTCACAAAGCCTCCTGGACTTGTGCCCAAGTGGAACAAAGACCACAGAGATGCTCCTCTAAGGCAGGAATACTCTGCGGAACAAACAAGTCAGGCAATATGAAAGGTTGGAAACCATAGTTTGCCATAAACGGGGAAAATTGAGAAGCAAAACTCAAGGCACTATTGTGAGCAAACTCCGCCCACGGTAAGAGGTCTGACCAGTTTTTATGATGGACAGAAATATAGTAATGTAGGAATTGCTCCAAGGACTGATTGGCTCGTTATGCTGCCCCATTAGACTGCGGGTGATACGCAGAGGAGAAAGCAAGTTAAATTCCCAACTGTGCACAAAAAGCTCTCTAGAACCGGGACACAAACTGACTACCCCTGTCTGAGACAATCACCTTGGGTAGCCTGTGTAAGTGAAAGATCTCCCAAGCAAAAATGGAAGCCAGCTCCTTAGAAGTGGGTAACTTCTTAAGTGGAATTACAATGAGACATTTTCGAGAACCGGTCAACCACCATAAGGATAACTGTGTTTCCCTGGGAGTTAGGTAACTCCACAATGAAATCCATAGAGAGGTGGGTCCAGGGCCTCTCTCCATTGGGTATGGGTTGTAGCAGGGCCACTGGAAGGTGTCGTGAAGTCTTAGGCCTCGTACAGACGAGGGGATATCCGCTGAAAACGGTCCGCCAGACCGTTTCCAGCAGATAAATACGCTGGCGGATTTTGATCTGATGGCTGTACACACCAACAGATCAAAATCCCTGCGGAAAACATCCGCGGTGACGTGGCCGCGCCGTCGCCGCGACGATGACGTGCGCGACCCTGGAAGGTAAATACTTCCACGCATGCGTCGAATCATTACGACGCATGCGAGGGATGGGATCGGACGGACTTATCCGGTGAGTCTGTACAGACGACCGGATAAGTCCGCTGGACAGGTTTCCAGCGGATAGATTTCTTAGCATGCTAAGAAATTTTTATCCGCTTGAAAACCGTCGGCTGGACAAATGTCCGCCTGAAAATGTCCGGTAGGCCCTACACACGACCAGATCTATCTGCTGGAACTGATCCGCGGATCAATCCCAGCGGATAGATCCGGTCGTGTGTACGGGGCCTTACTCTGAGCACACATGGAACAGGCAACGGGGTAAGAGCCGATTAAGTGTTTTTGGGATGTGGAATCTCTGCAGGACTTCAAGGCTGCCTAGTGTTGTGGGTGTTGATTTCATTTGGAAGAATGTTTTTGGTGTAGGTTTCATGGGTACAATTAACACCCAAAGAAATTTTTTTCCACACCTGTTTGACAGGTGCATATAATTGCAATTTTTGACAACAAGACAAATTCTTGCTGTCATCAAGAGTACCTCTATATGGTTATGGTGTTAAGGCGCCCCCGACACCCAAAGTCCAATTTTCTGCACCTGTTTGACAGGTGCATGTCATTGCAATTTTTGACAGCAAGGCCAATTCTTGCTTTTATCAAGAGTACCTCTATAGGGTTACGGTGTGAAGGCACCACCGACACCCAAAGACAAATTTTTTAGCACCCGTTAATTCTATCCAAAGTCTGTGGTAGAGACACCAGAATTTATCAAAAACATTGGTAATCTTGTTCCCAGTGCACTACATTGTGGTTTCATCAAACAAATGCTTACAAAATAAGGAATGCTTGCAGGGAAACTTTCATTTTTTGGGCTTTATAAATGTAATTATTGCTGCAGCAGCTTCTATACACAGTACAGATGTGCCACTTTACAGATGGACTAAGTGGACCCCCAGGCACTCACTATATAAAAATATTTTTTTTATTTTTTATGCTTTCAATTTAAGTATCAATAAATCACTGCTCATTTAAAAATTACGTTTTTTACAAACTTATTTCATTGATACGTGTCCCCCAGGGCAGTACCCGGACCCCCATAACTATTGTATGCCCAATTACTTGCATATAAGCCTTCAAAATGGGCACTTTTGATTTTTCACATTCAGGTCTCATAGACTTCAATGGGGTTCGCTATTCTTTTTTCTCAATGTATGCAATGTGTTTTATGAATGGATGACAAGGAGAAGATAATGATGGCACTGCCCCCTCTCTCCGTCTTTCCCAATCAGAGAACACTTTGCATTTGTTGAGAAAATAAAAAGTGTTCTCTGTATGGCTTCCTGTGTTTTGTAAGTAGGGTGTTGGGGGGCAGAGAATGGTGGCTGGCTGGGCAGCTTTCTACATGAGGCGGACAGAATTTCACAGAAAGGGGTGTGACTACCTTGTGTTCTGCACATACTGTAGGTGGTGTGAAGGAACCTGTTCTACTGTATGTGTGGGCTCCGGGGACACAGGATGATTGCTACATGGGTAGCTTGAAGTGGTGGGTTAAGTGCCAAAAGCAGGGGTGAATCTTGTTGGGTTGTGGGGATGGGGTGGCCTGTGATAGCCACAACCTGTAGAATTGAAGGTCTCCATACCACTTCCAAAATTAGTTCCAGTGAACGTAACTCTTAAGGCATCAGCATACCAAGACATTTTAGACAATTTCATGCTCCCAACTTTGTGGGAACAGTTTGGGGATGGCCCCTTCCTGTTCCAACATGACTGCGCACCAGTGCACAAAGCAAGGTCCATGAAGACATGGATGAGCGAGTTTGGGATATAATAACTTGATTGACCTCAATTCGATATAACACCTTTGGGATGAATTCAAGTGGAGACTGTGAGCCAGGCCTTCTCATCTAACATCAGTGCCTGACCTCACAAATTCCCTTCTGGAAGAATGGTCAAACCTTCCCATAGAAACACTCCTAAACCTTGTGGACAGCCTTCCCAGAAGAGTTGAAGCTGTTATAGCTGTAAAGGGTGGGCCAACTCAATATTGAACTCTACGGACGAAGACTGGGATGCCATTAAAGTTTATGTGCGTGTAAAGGCAGGTGTCCCAATACTTTTGGTAATATAGTGTTTCTAAATGAAAAAAAAAATGTGTGCTGTTTAGATCTTAAGATACTCAAACACTATGTGAGATTACATTTCCCAATTAACTACAATGCAAATATGCAACAATCTGACAATGTATGGACAGAAGACCATAGCAAAAGAGAGTAGGCATTTGAATAGACTAAAAGCATTTAATGCTAATTATTACAAAAAAAATCATACTATTCTATCGGAAGCTTGCTGGACATTCATAACAGCCAAGGGTCTGGGAGGTCCTGCCAAAATGATCAAAAGCCAATGTGTATATTTACCTTTACAACTCTTTACTCTTTTACAACTCTCTCAAGGTAGAGAGGAGCTCAAAATCCACCAGGTTGTGGCAGAACAGTATAATGCTTAGTAGAAAATATATATGACATTGATTTATACAGCATGTGTTTTATCTGCTCAAAGCAAACAAGTCTGCCACCAGAACAAAAACCTTGTCCTGTAATGGCCTCATTCATTAATGGCTGAAGCTTTTTCCTGCACACTCATTAATATCATGTTTACTCAAGATGGATATTTACATTCGGTGTAATGAGACAGACAACAGATGATCTAAGTGCAAGAGAATGAAGAGAAATGCCTGCAACTGTCCCCTGCCAGATTGCAAAAGACACCAGGCATTTTGAATTTTTCCCCTTACAGTTCTACAAAATGTCATTATGCCGAAGTTTTCCCTATAAACAAATGTAGTTGATATTCATTTTTATTAAAGGTGCACTCCTGTCAATATAGAGAATTTAAATGACCCTTTATATTCTCCTTGCTTGCACATATAACAATATAATAAAATAGTGAAGTAAATCCCATTCATGAAATCTGACCTGGGCACATCTATAGTAGTGTTTATTTATCTCTCTCCAAAGCTCTAAGTCCTGTGTCTTTCTGCTAATTAGTTCCTCTGTTATCATCAGCATGATAACTTCTGACTAGGGATGAGCTCGATGTTAGGGTCAAACATAAGTTCGGCTCCAACATCGGGTGTTCGCCCGTTCGCCGAATAACATTATGGGGCGTTCGTGAAAAAGTTGAGCGCTGCGGAATGTCCCATAATGCACGGCGAGATCGCAGTGCGTTGCTGTATGATGATTGGCCAAAGCATGCACCTGACCTGCATGCTTTGGCCAATCACAGCACACTCTGCTAAGCGAGCCATAATTGGCCAAAGGCAGGATGCCAATCATGGCTCAGGGGGACTAAGATCACGCCCCACACTATATGAGGCTGCTTCCACGGCGGACATGAGTAGTATTGTTGGTGTGGACAGAGGGATAGCTGGAGTTAGTTTAAGCAGGCAGGTTATTCAGTTAGTGTCATTGTATTTGATATATATACCAGAGCTGAAGGGCCAGGCATGGATTTTGGGGGTGACATCCATGCAATTTTTTGGGTATTTTTATCTATATGGCCAGGATCTGACAATACATTACAGCCGCAAGCAGTTTTAAATGACATTTGCTGTGGCACTGTTACAAACATGGGAAAGATGAGCTACTTTACAGGCATACTAAGGACACCCCCCAGGCATGATATTTAAAGGAATATTACATGTTTACTGTTTCACTTTAAGGATTATTAAAATCACTGCCCCTGAAAAAACAGCCGTTTTTAAAACTTTTTTTGCATTGATACATGTGCCCTAGGGCAGGACCCGGGTCCCCAAACACTTTTTATGATAATAATTTGCATATAAGCCTTTGAAATTAGCACTTTTGTTTTTTTTTAATGTTCATGTCTTATAGACTTTAACGATGTTCCAACAAATTCGAATCGCATTTTCTGCTGCGAACCAAACCGGGAGGTATTCGGCTCATCCCTACTTCTGACAAGTTCTCAGACACACTAGATAAAGGCATCTGGAAATTTGTGTCAGGAGAGGGAGCTTATAGGTAGATTAGCAGAGAGCTGGTCTATTCACAGCACAGTTCTGCAAGTTTCTTCATTTCTTTGCCTATGTGGAGGGGGTGTGTGTGCCTTTCCTTCAATCAGCTGTCAGTGTATGCCTATACCCCTCTCCCACTGCTGAATCAGGAAGAAAAAGTTACAACACGATCTGCACTTTTGAAAGAATGTAGAAAGCTGAAGACATCAGATATACATGTAAAACTTAGGGAGATTTGTTTAATCTCTGTGTATCACCTGAGGCTATTCATTTCACTGGGCATATGAAAGGTTTACATCCACTTTAAAACTAGTGGGAAAATATTAATCATTCAGATAATAGTCTTCAATATCATCAATGAGTTTCTAATAAGACCTCATGCAACTGCTGTTTTGGGCATCAGGCGTTTTTTTTTTTTCTACAGCCATGCACACATAGGCTTTTATCAGCATTTTTGGCAGGGGCAATTTCAGGCTGGAAAAACCCACCAGAACTTCTGCATTTGAAGAAGAGGTTTTCAGCTGTAAAAACACTCAAATGCTGAAAAACATGAAACTTGGAAAAAATGCTACTGCAAAAATGCTGCAAAACTCATTTTACAGCTACAGCTTTCTACGGCTAACGCCACTCCCTTTTTTTATAATGTCCAGTGTGCAGGAGGCCTAAAATATGGCAAGAAAGTGTAATCTTCCTCTTCAAATCCAAGATTTTACTGACCCATGTAGTTGCAGGCACTGTGAAGACAAATTCATCTTCAAAGTTCGCAACAAGGACATTGCAGCTCCTCTCCCATTATTTGTTATGGCAGCCGGGATTTGTCAACCTGACCACCCTCTAATGTAAACAAACACCAGATGTTTATAAGCTGTTCAAAACTCACTAAAAACACAACTACAGAGTCACCGTTTCTGGTGGCCCAAGAGTCAAAACATAGACACTTTACTTCTCCTCTGGCCGCAAAAGTTATTTGACTTTGGATTAAATGCCTGCTACCCTCCCTCCCCGCTGAACACTGTGGTTCCTCTCATGGACTCGTATAGCCTGTAGTGAGGTATAAGCCAAAAACGTGGATCACAACGTGTGGTGGGGGAACAGGTATTTTACACACACAGAACTGTGCAATAACTGTGTGAAATGGAAACTGACTGAAACCTGACCTCAGATCCTCAATATCGCTTTTTGTGTAGCACCCTTTAGTGTGCTAGAGTAGGTATTGTTAGGATTTTTGTAGTGTAGGTAAAATGTTTTGTCTTGGCAGGCAGCCAAGCCTGTATTTTATTCTGGGTCGTGTGAGTGATCCAGGGAGGCTGGTATGACTCATCAGGCAGCATCTCTGGTACCTCCCCCTACTTCTTCAACTCTTGAATGAGAGGGAGGTTAGGTGGAGTTACCTGGAGTAATCATGAGGGCCCTGACCAATCCCCAACAGATGAGTTTGCAGGGGGCAGGCCCCCTGAAATACTCAGGGTCAGCCCATGTGGGCAGGAGAGTTTGGGTGGAAGTTGGAGATGAAGTGCTAGGAGCCTGTCAGTGGGCCCTTGAGTCCAGGATATCTCCAAGGAGAAGGCAGCCAGGTGGGATGGTGAGTGAAACAATTGAGGAGACCTGAGAGGCAGCCTGAGAGGACAGGGTGAGAGCAGTCTGAGATGGACCAGGTGGGATGGCAGTGCCTGAGGAGGTGGTGCTGGGACTTTGCTACAAAACCAAGGGGCCCTGGTCCCTGCCTGTAATGGGCATGTGACTGAGACCTATTGTCAGATCACTTAACAGTGTGCCAGCTTGTCGTGGGAATTTTGTGTTGCAAGTAACTGTTGTGCTGGAGGAGCCAAGGAGTGTGTAAATAGACTATACAGAAGAAGTTGTCCCTGAAGAGTTTTTCTAAAGTCAAGTGGGCCTCCCATAATGCCACTATCCCCATCGAAGTTCAATACCCCTAATAAAAAAACAAACAAAGCTGCAAGGACTGTTTCTTGGCTCAAGTGTGCTGTGGAAAATTCTGTGTGCCTGGCTGTGCAGGGTGGGAAATCCCTTATTCACCAGCGTCTCTTATGGAGGTAGCACTACATGTGAAAGAAATGTTACTGCTTGCATGTATAAATACTTAAAGCGGGAGTTCACCCTAAAAAAAAAATGTAACCTTAGATTGATGCTCATTTTGTCTAGGGGAATCGGCTAGTTTTTTTAAAATCAAAGCTGTACTTACCGTTTTAGAGAGCGATCTTCTCCGCTGCTTCCGGGTATGGTCTTCGGGACTGGGCGTTCCTATTTGATTGACAGTCTTCCGACAGGCTTCCGACGGTCGCATCCATCGCGTCACGAGTAGCCGAAAGAAGCCGAACGTCGGTGCGGCTCTGTATGGCGCCTGCGCACCGACGTTCGGCTACTTTCGGAAAATCGTGACGCGATGGATGCGACCGTCGGAAGCCTGTCGGAAGACTGTCAATCAAATAGGAACGCCCAGTCCCGCAGCCCATACCCGGAAGCGGCGGAGAAGATCGCTCTCTAAAACGGTAAGTACAGCTTCGATTTAAAAAAAAACTAGCCGATTGCCCTAGACAAAATGAGCATCAATCTAAGGTTAAAAATTATCTTTTCCGGGTGAACCTCCACTTTAATGTCCACAATCTGGAAACATGTGCACTTAGTGATGAAACTTTTTGTTTAGTTTTAGAGTGAGGGATTAGAACACCTACCAAGTTTTTATAGCTGTGTCAATCTTTTTTTGTATTTGTCCTGCTGATCGTTATCACCAAAATGTTAAGAAAATCAACAGAACAGGAACAGAGGGCAAATGTACTGGTCCTGGTAACCCTGATGATGTTGGGTCAAAAAAGTGATATTGCCAGTTGGCCAGCACCATGGTACCTGGACTAAATCTTAACAAATTTGTTAGATGAAGCAGAATGCATCCATTTCTTACTGTATATATAGTGTTTCAGGTACTGAACAGACTCTTTCTATAATTTGAAGAGTGTAACCAAAGTCCAGAGACAGGTATCAAGGATATATTTAAAGTGTTTAGATACGTATCTTCAAAACATAGGATATTTGAGACAAAACTGTATTTGAGGGAGAGATATTTGTTAAAAAATGTTACAAGTCTACTAGCTTGCAAGATTACATCAGATACATGGTGGTACGGGTACACCTATGCATTTAAGTGATATAATCAGTGGTAAGAGACTAGAAACATTCACGGGATTACACTGGTAATATAACAATATCAATCTTTGTATAGAAAGAGTATAACCAGCGCACATAAATGTGGTCACAGCTGGTTTCAAATAGCTATCAAATAATACTGCAGTGGGTGTTATTGTAGGCAATTATGATATATTCTACAATGTCTTTTATCCGTTTTTACCAGTACTTCCCACTGTGAAGCTCACATTGTTTTCACTATATATAGAAAGACTACAGTCCATATTTGTCTTCAGCCAGTGTAAGAAAATTGGCCAGCAATTATTATGGGGGATGCAGGGACCAGAATTATCCTGTGGGTTCACATTTCACATTGAAAACATGGAACACAGTTAAAATTGATCTGAATAGGAAATCCTGTTCTATCTAATAAATACTCCATGATATTACCTGCTATAGGTCTGGTACTGGAGGAAGAGCTCATTCAAATGTATTTGTAAGGCATAAACCACTAGAAAAATAAACCAGAATCTGTATTAATATATTCCTTTAAAATGCAAATTAATTACATTGTGTTTTTTCTTCTCTTTTTTTACCAACATCTCTTTTCTCTTGTCTGTCAACAGTAATAGGAATTACTCTGTTGATTATGTCTATATCTCTATTTTACTATTGTTGTTACAAGCAATGCAAAAGGTTTTAAAGAACAGCATTCCACTAGACCAGTTCTTTCCTTCCTAAGCTTAAGAATGAAAGACATAATAAAGCCATGTTCTAGGGCATCAGAGGCTCAATGTCTCCCAGGCACTTTTGTACTATTGTCTTAACATTTTTAATTAGCTGCAATTAATTTCAAGTGACAGCGTCCTGAAATATCAAATTAATAGGCACAGATAAACTTGGGCTGTATGCTTCAAACTCGTTAAGAGATGCAATTAATTAATGATTTCATCTTGCATGAAGCATTTTATACTGTGCCTAATCATGGCACCCTTTCTACTCCCAGCTGTTTAACAGAAAGACATCTTGCGTCATAACACGATGATATATAAAAAATCTTTTACCAAAGATTCTAAATCGCAGACACTTTTTTCATTTATCAAGCTAATGTGTTAAATGTGTTAAAGCACACTATGACCTGTAAGAGACGCGTTTGGTGTCACGGAAAGACATGGTAAAAAGGTTTCCGAAATATTATTACTGTAACACATATTAGTTACTTATTATGTAAGAAAAAAACACTGTAATATAAATATGTGTTATAAAGATATGTAAACAGAGAATGCAATGCATTAAAATAAATTTCTTGGCAACAGTAAATCTGAACTAGTAGTATAGGCTTGACTTAAAAGGTGTTTAATTTAAGAATAGTAGTAAGGTGGAGGCACCTAGTGGTGCCTGCATGTGTAAGACAGTCTTCACGTTAATCCCTGTGTCCCTGTTTATGTCCAGATGTGCATAGGGATGGGGTGACTTCAAGTCAAGAACAAGACAGAATTAGCTTCCCCCTGTGTCATTCAACTGTCAAATGCCAGTGGGTAGAAATGCTCTGGCATTTGAAAAGTGACTGCTAAGGGTGGTTTCTAGCATTTGGTGGGGACAGGGCTTAAAGGATAAGTTCACTCTTTGGAAAAAAAAAATGCACATTTTTTTTGCAGGTAAAACAAAATTGCTTTTTTTTTTAAGCCTGTAAAGCAGATCACTGGTGCCATGCAGGTCTCCAGCAGATCTGACTGCCAGTGTATCTGTTTGCCCATACAGGTAAGCAGATACAATCTGACAGGAAGCATTAATGTGGAGCGCCGTGGTAGTTCATTGAAAACTACATGCTGACAGCCGCAAAGGCTGTCGGGAACCTTGTCGTTTTTTTTTTTTAATGCACAGAGCCTTGTCAATCAAGTGACGCGACCAGGCGGGTGAAGCCCTGCTTGACCATGTTTTTTTCAAATTGTGACAGCTAGCGGGAAGGGAGAAGAACTGTCACAGCAGTGATTGAGGAGGGGCGGTTTGTTTGAAACATGTTACATGTTACACCCTGAATATGGGTGTAACATGTAACATGTTATGAAAGATGAACTTATCCTTTAATACAGAAATAATGAGTGTTCTCATTCACACATAACACCTAAAAAAAATAAAAAATTCAAATAGATATATTTCTTACCTTTTGGATAGGGTTTTTTTTTTTACAATTGTAATCCTTTGTTAGGACAGATAATGTTCACATCTAGATTCCAGCTGATAATAAAAACTGCCAACACAGTGCAGACAGGGTTAATTATGTTAAACAGTACTACACAGTTCCATCCTAAGCAATACAAAAAAAGGAGAGCATGTAAGGATTTTTAGTTAAAGTCACTTAAAAATGCAATACATTTTTTTTAAATTTTTTTAGTTTATGTTACTATACTGTATGTTAATAGGAACATGTAACAAATATAAAGTATTGATTACAAAATAAAATATTAAGTTGAAATACATTTTAAGCAGAAGTTGAAATTTCATGCACAGCCTGTGCTTAAGATCCAAGGGAGAACACAAGGACATGGAGAGAGATTTATAGACTAACATAGGTACTTGGGGCCAGATTCACGTAGGGCAGCGGCGGCGTAACGTATCGTAGATACGTTACACCGCTGCAATTTTTCAGCGCAAGTGCCTGATTCACCAAGCACTTGCGATGAAAACTACGCCGGCGCAAGGCGGGCCAATTTAAATGGGCGTGTGCCATTTAAATTTGGAGCGCTCCCGCGCCGGACCTACTGCGCATGCTCCGTTTCTTAACTCCCGCCGTGCTTTGCGCACCGTGACGTAATTTTTTTGAACGGCGACGCGCGTAGCGTAATTCCGGATTCCCGGACGGCTTACGCAAACGACGCTATTTTTTAAATTTCGACGCGGGAACGACGGCCATACTTTACACAGCAATACGATTGCAGAGCAAAGTTAAGGCACCAAAAAAAACGACTAACTTTGCGACGGGAAACTAGACTAGCGGCGACGTAGCGAACGCGAAAAACCATCGGGGATCGCCGTAACTCCTAATTTGCATACCCGACGCTGGTTTACGACGCAAACTCCCCTCAGCGGCGGCCGCGTTATTGCATCTTAAGATCCGACCGTGTAAAACAATTACACCTGTCGGATCTTATGGCTATCTATGCGTAACTGATTCTATGAATCAGTCGCATAGATAGAAACAGAGATACGATGGCGTATCAGGAGATACGCCGTCGTATCTCATTTGTGAATCTGGCCCTTGGTGCTTGCATTTCAGCACTGCTGTTACCTTTTTAGGTCAAGTCAGGTTCACTTTAAAGCTGTTGTCCATGTAGAATTTTTGATTAAACATTAAGCAAGGGGTCTGCTTTATTGTTGGGGCCTCCGGCTCCTAAATCATTAGGAAATTTTATATTCCACTTTAGTTTTTCCTCTGCATCAGGGAAAAGGCACATCTAATAAGGAAAAAAAGTGCAGATTGTGTTTGAAAAACTTAGCAATATTCAACATTATTCATAATCATTAGAAAATGCTACCTGCTATGTTTTTTAGCTGCAACATGTTGTGGAGATCGGTCACCCCAGCCTACTAGCTGTGCACTGGAGGTCTGCTTAATGACTCTCTCTACTTTACCACTACTGCAGACTCCCAGTACTGTTGGAACATGAAGATCTTTAATCAGGGCACTGATGTTGCTTGGACTTTGAAGATGTTTAAACTTTGGAGGCAAGATATGTAAAAAAAAAAAAAAAAACAGGCATTTCCTCATGGGATGGGCTAGGATCCAGGGCTAATAAAATTACTTGGGCTTTAAAATGTAAATCCATTAATTATATTTTCCACTTTCTGTGTTGTTGGACACAATTTTATATTTCAGGAACCCAAGTGGGGAGGTGTTTCCATCTACAAGCTTGACTACTAAAGACCTTGGCGTTTCAGCTGACTTTTCAGAGTCACCTGCATAGGGTATCTCTACAAAAGTTCTTATGTAGAACACACTTGAGGACACAGAAATTCTTAATGATGATATATGAACTGATGTCAAATGTGTCCTCTAGTGGATTCTTCACAGTATAATATGTAGATAATTATTTTAATCACAAAAACTAAATTAGAAAGCAAAACCTGGTCTATAAGAGCTGTCCACAGAGGTGGGGGGAGGGGGTCTTGTGGCTTTTTAGGTTCCAGGTACCTGTAAAGATGCAGTGGGGGATCAAAGTTTGGGATGATTTTCTTTAATCCTTTATTTTTTTATTGTATCATTTCCCAAAGGAATATTAATATTGCCTAAGACTGTCATGCCACTGATTCTATAAATCAGGGGTGTCAAACTCAACTTCATAGTGGGCCGCATCAGCATTATGATTGTTCTCAAAAGGGTCGGTTGAATTTGTAAGATTGGATGTCCAGCGCATCCCCTCCCCTTACATTAGATGTCAAGAGCCACCCACCATCAGAAGTTGAGTCCCCCACTCTCCCTTACATCACAGTGCACCCCCTTTCCTTATGCTGCTGCTGGGAAGAAGCTGGATGCATTGCTTGAAAGCAGAAAGTAGGAGTCTGGAGGAGGACCAGAAGAGGGTTGGAGCTCTCCTGCAGCTGCAGGAGAGGTGCGAGGGCCACATGAAATGGCCTAGAGGGCCGGATTTGGCCCGCTGGCCTTGTGTTTGACACCTGTGATCTAAATGATCTTTGTGACATTTCCTAATCTATCATACAACTAGTTTTGTTTGCTCTGAATCTCTACACTGTGACTAAACAGTGCATCTCGCTATAGCGTATGTGGAGAAGCTGTGAGGGCCCTATGTGCATTTATTTGTGGGCACATTGAATGTGCCCAAGGGCCCTCAATTAGCTTCTAAGGTTGAAAAATGTGTAATTTTTTCATGGATTGTGGTAAATTTGTTTTGGTTTTGTATTGAAATGGCTTTAAAAATTAAAGGTAGTACAATGCACAAACTATATATTGCTTCATTGCAATTCAAAAACGTGTGAACATGCACTACATTACTCTTGAAGCAGTACTAAAGACAGTGGAACATGTAGGTGCTAGTAATGACAAAATGGATTGTACAGTTCTATGTCTTTAGAAATTACACAAACTTAACCAGAGACCCCCCAAAAAAAATTATGAAAATTATTTATATTATATTATTCCACAGTAAATGCCAAATTTCAGCTTCCCTTTCCAAGGCATTATAGTGGTTTCTATAGTGTGTAGATCCATAGTAGGTCTGGTCATACTTGTCACTGGTGCAACTTGTCATCCAACACCAGTGCCTCTAAGGCTGCATTCACACCTAAGCGACAGCCGCGTACGCGTGTAGCGGCAGATTTGCCGCGATTACAAATGTTTCTTTTTTTTTTTTTTTTTTTCTAAAGTATTCCCATTGCTGTCTATGGGAAAACGCGCGTGTCGCTTGAAAAAAAGGGTCCGGGACTTTTTTTCAGGCGACAGGCGTTGCGCGTCTATGAGATGTGAACCATCTCCATAGACGGCAATGGGAATTCTCACCTCTAGCGACAGAAGCGTCCCGCGTCGGGCGTTTTGTCGCTTAGGTGTGAATGGGGTCTAAAAGTTTTGCAAAGCGCTCACCTGGAATGAACTCTACTGCAGTATGCTGATGACCTTTCACTTTACAATCACACACACACAGTTTCCTAAGGCTGATCACAGAATAAGGTCAAGTGGTGATTACTTCTCCACTCTAGTTCTCAGCTCTGCATCTAGTGTTTGTGTTTACATTACCTACTCTGGCCCTGTTGTCAGTACTTGGGAGCATACCCAGGGCAGGCAATAGATAAATCAAGGGTTGGAGCAACAATGCTGATATATGCTACAATCTTTATGAAATATTTTTGTAAGGTGATCCTCAGACTGACAGGAATCAAGATCTTTCTATTGACTTACGTATTGGGTTCAGCACGTTTATTAGCCCTATACGGACTCTGTATGCTTAAATTCACAATATAAATTTCCATCTGACCTAATTTCTATGCTCTTTGCCTGAACTGGGTTGCAGTAATTATTAAAACCAAGACAAATCTAAGCAGTGGTGTGGCCATAATACTGAGCGTGAATTGGTTGAGGCACTTGTGGTCTCATGCTAAACACAGCTTGGTTTATGGCATGCATTGACCATTGACTGAGAAGACAGTTGTCCAATCTGTGTGGATTATATGACAATATTTTGTCTTCCCAAAGTACTAGAAGCCCTGTCGTATAGATCTAGGGGAAATAGCAGCTACCTTCTTGATGGGTCATTGTTGTTTGTTCCTTTTATCAAGGTGCTGGAAGTTTCAATCTCTGTAATATAAAGTTTTAAACCACCCAAACCCCTTGCAGCTTTGTTTTGAGCTCAAAACTTTGAGGAAGGTGTAGCTCCCCTGAAACATATGTAAGAGGGCGTTACTGCTGTTTTATTTTTAATTTAATAATAAAAAAAAAAAAAAGAATCTTTACTCAACCTAATATAAACGTCCATACTCTATCCTGACGAAGTGTACCGGTGAATCCAGTTTGGGATGAAGTTGACTTAAAAAAAAAGAAAATATGTAGACTGTGTGGTGGATAGTGTGTACTTCCTTGGAGGGACACACCTGCTAAGACCTATACCTTATGAAATCATAGATGGCGCAGAATCATCCCCTCATTTAACACCCATTATCAGGAGTAAAGTTTGAACTGTAAGTTTCAAGTATGTATGGACAATTACCATTTTGGGCATTGCATTTTACCTAGTGTTTGAGAATGAACTATCTGTATGAAATGTATCGCTGAGTTGTGCAGTGTGCTAATATATTCAGAAACCTTGCTTCTGTATAATGCTGAATGTAAGTAGCTTAATGTAAAGTGGGTGCATTTGCTTAAAGGCTGCAGGAAGTTGGGCACAGAATTACACCTATAACTTTGGTTTAGAATAGAAGTAGTGGTGGTCATATTTAGGGGTTGGTAGGAAAACAGAAACCAGAAAGATTTCTCTGTTGCACTGGTCAAGATGTCTGGGCACCAGCCCTAGCTGTGGATATGATCACCTGTAAATTGTACCTGGTATCATGATAGCGATGGAGGCATCTGAAGTGTGTAGTAATTTTATGTAGGTCTAGATATTTGTATTGTATTGTATCGTGGGACTGCTGGGATGAGGAGGGTGGAACGCAAACACACCCGCACTTCCTGGTATCATTGCTCTGCTATGCGCCGCCCATATAGGGTGCACAAGCAGAAGTGACGTTCTGGCAAAACCGGAAGTGGGCTAGAACGCAGGAGATGCACGCACTTCCTGGTTGGGATGGCGTGCGTCCCGTGACACCCTCAGGGAGAGCCAAGAGAGGCACCAGATACATGGGTGCTAACTATCAACCTACTGTTGCCTAGGTTGAGTTGGTTTGGGGTAAGGCTTTATAGTTTGTGCTATTTACAGTACCTGTCAAGGACTTTGTCCCATACATTTCTCCTCATATTCTGGGGTTTCTATAATGGCTTGTGTAATGGCAGTACTGGCTGGCACCAGTAAATATTGGTGTCATGATGCCCCACACACAACCCCCCCCCCCTATTTGGGCAAGAAGGTTCGCCAATTGGCCACCTCCTATGGAGGTGATCACCTAGGTGTTCCATCCCCTCGGGTGGGAGGCGTTAAGACTAAGGGACGGGACTGGCCAATTGATGGTCACTTGATTTTGGACTCCTCTACACATGTGCACACCTATTCATATATATTTGAGGGCACTTAGGAGAAGGCTATAACGGACCATGTAGACTCTGAAGAAAAGGGATGCGCCCTAGAAACGCGTCAGCCGTTCCGCCGTTTGGGTACCATCCGATCCTCGGTATCATCAGGTCCTGCTGGCAGGAACCAAGAGACCAGTCTGATTGTCAGATAAGCATGTATTCAAGCTCTCTTTGTGAGTAAGACTATTGCTTTTATTTTATTCAATAAAACCTTTTTTATGGTAATGCACTAGGTCGGTGCGCCCTCCCCTTTTTTTCTTTCTTTTATGTGGTTTAGTTCGCTATCCCTGAAAAGCTGCTGAATAACATCCCCTTTTAAGTCCAGGAACTGGCTTAACAACTTGGACACTAGGGGCCCTCCAACACACTTAAAAGAACACTAAAGGTTCGTTTTTTATTAGATCAATTGATTGCTGTAAGTTAGAGCATTTAAATATCACTTACCTTGTTTTTCCTTTTGACCTCCAAAATACAGTAATCCAGGTTTGAAAATGCCATTTCCTGTCACTCCTCTTCTTGCTTTCCACCATCATCTGAGCCGTTTTGCATGGTGGGAAGCAGAATGTGCTCACCCCCTCCCTATGACTACAGCCCTGCGTGAAGATGCTCTCTTATCCCTCACAGGCATGGAGGCTAAGCCTAATGGGAACTGTAGTTCCCATTAGGCCGTGACGTAGCAAGAATGAATGCGCACCTCAAACCAGGAAGTCAGTGAGAATAATGATTCGGGAGTGACGGAGGTGAATAAAACAGCTCGATTTTAACAGGTATCAAACTAGTTATAATGCAAAACATTACTTTTTACTTTATCAGCTACTGTCAGACTTTAATTTAAGAGGAAAATATTTTTGCCTTTACAACCCCTTTAAGAGGCAGTAAGGACTTGGCATCAACAACACTTTTTTCTGCACAACTTCATATTCCAGCCAGGACTTTGTTTCATTTTTGGTCAGGGTTCAAGCTGTGTCACCACCCTTCCTTAGAATCCTTCTAACCAGCTGGCCACAGATGAGACTTCTAGCTAAATAGATTGAACAGTTTTACAAGTACTGCAATAAGCCTGTAATTCTTACCTGATTGGGCATGGCTGGCCTATAATATGTGTGCCACATCCCACTTTGTGCAATATACTCAAGAACCAAAGAGACAACAGGTTTTTTCATGTGCCATTTAAAAAGCTGCAACATACAAATACAATTTGTTTACTAAAACATTCATTTTAGTATCTCAGTAAAATCAACTAGTAAAAAAAATATTTTTGTGGTTTCAAAAGAGCTTGGCATGAGTATTGAGCCATGTCACAGATAATTACAGAAGATTTCACATCAGTTGACAAATATTGGTCCACAAACACTGCCCACTCATTACCCTTGTGCATAATTAAACAGGTTGTTAACAATGGGGATATTATTCCTCCTTAAAAAAATTCAGTGTCCGATTCTGGAGTAGGGGGTGTGTTCAACTTCAACGTGTTTCACACTCTTTCCACCTGCTTCATCAGGAAACGGTGGAACATCTTAGGTACATATCTACAGTATCAAAGTATTCTGAGATTACTTGATAAATCCACTTGCATAATAGTTTAACAGCAGCATACTATAACTATATGTAAACTTACATTTATTTAAACAAGCAGATCTGTGTCCCAGAGGTAGGAACCCCTGCTACCAACTCCTGTTGTTTGGGAGATCAAGACAGTGAAGGACATGTGAGAACGGAGGGGAATCAGGGTTATATAAGAACCCTATTGTCCTCAACCCACAGCTGACAATATAGAAAAGGTAACATGTTATATAGGAATATGATTTGGTATCTAAATATTACCTGATTGTAAGTGCACCAGATTTTATGCATGTGTTTTAAATTGATGGTCTGCACTATTGCACTGTTTTCTATTTTTTTTTAAACACGTAAGCTTGCCTGAGTATGCATGTTTGTGGACAAGCTGGCCAAGAAAAAAACCTAGAGGGGGGTCAAATCATGTCTGCTCATCTGACTGTGCTTGAATGTCTACTTCCAACTTTAGTCATACATGTGTCTAACCAAATTATATCTTTTTAATTGCATTGAGGGCAATAGAACTGGCCATATGATTGTAGCTTACAAAAGCAGATTAGATCTTTGTCCTACTGGACTTTTCACCTTGTAACTTCTAAAATCAGCATATCTGAATTATTAGTCAGTTTGTCGAATTGCCCACACAAAGGCAGATTATTCCCAGGTTATGTTGAAAACTGGCTAATGCAACCAAACAATTTGGACCATAACGAGGCTACTAACACCACATTGTGTAGCTATCTAGGAAAATATTTCACCTTGAGTCAATTCTTCATGGCTAATAGAATCTCAGACGTTATAATGATGATAGTTTTAGTAGATAAAACATACAGTATGTATTAAAGTGTCCTTAAATCCCATTATTAAAAACTATCAGTACATGCTGTATTACATGTACTGTTCATATTCCTGATTGATTTTGCTGTTAACTATCACTCCCTTCTTGTCTTTATCCCCACCGCAGCCTGAGCTTGTGTAGACCAGTCGTTGCCACATCTACTGAGCATGCTCCAATTTCAGTTCTTATCCAAGCTGTTAATTTCCTATTTTTCCTTATCTGTGCAGTCCATGTGACTATAGATTCACACATATGGGCATATACACAGGGATAAATGACGGCGCACTCCCTTCCTCCTCTTCCATGCCCACTAAACTTCTAAACCCAATGGGGGGGGGGGGTGATGGAGGTATCTGTTATTCTAAGGACATACAAACTATAGACACAGGCTGGAGGGGTGTAAAACAGGCTATGAATGGCAGAACCTCCCCCAAGATATCCACACCATGTTTTTGCACACAACTAATAAAGATTTGAGTATAAATAAATATTTGTATGATGATTAAAGGGGTTGTAAAGGTTCATGTTTTTTCACCTTAAAGCATCCTATGCATTAAGGTGAAAACACATCTTACGATCACGGGCCCCCCCAAGCCCTCGTATTACTTAAATTCAACAAACAATAGTCACTGCCCCTACCTATGAATGGTATAATAAGGAGCGCTGGAATGGGCGTATAAACATACAAAAACATAGAATATCCAGGCTCAAACTTACCGACCAATCAGCAACCAACCAAATTCCCCTGTCTAACTGGTGCGTTAAAAACAGAGGCTTAGTTGCACACATCTGCAAATGCATGTGTAAGCTGCAGGCCCCGTCAAGGCGCTCTGTGTAAACTGCAGTCCTAACTGCAACATTGCATTTTATGTCTCCTCAGTGGGAGCACATGACTGCTGATGGATAGATAAGGGGCAGGTGACTGGAGGAGCCCAGCCCTCAATAAAGGGGCAGGAACACACTGCACACTAAGCACATGGAAGCAAAGGTGCTAGTGCGTTGCCTGACCACAATGACAAAAATTCAACAAACAATAGTCACTGCCCCTACCTATGAATGGTATAATAAGGAGCGCTGGAATGGGCGTATAAACATACAAAAACATAGAATATCCAGGCTCAAACTTACCGACCAATCAGCAACCAACCAAATTCCCCTGTCTAACTGGTGCGTTAAAAACAGAGGCTTAGTTGCACACATCTGCAAATGCATGTGTAAGCTGCAGGCCCCGTCAAGGCGCTCTGTGTAAACTGCAGTCCTAACTGCAACATTGCATTTTATGTCTCCTCAGTGGGAGCACATGACTGCTGATGGATAGATAAGGGGCAGGTGACTGGAGGAGCCCAGCCCTCAATAAAGGGGCAGGAACACACTGCACACTAAGCACATGGAAGCAAAGGTGCTAGTGCGTTGCCTGACCACAATGACAAAAATTCAACAAACAATAGTCACTGCCCCTACCTATGAATGGTATAATAAGGAGCGCTGGAATGGGCGTATAAACATACAAAAACATAGAATATCCAGGCTCAAACTTACCGACCAATCAGCAACCAACCAAATTCCCCTGTCTAACTGGTGCGTTAAAAACAGAGGCTTAGTTGCACACATCTGCAAATGCATGTGTAAGCTGCAGGCCCCGTCAAGGCGCTCTGTGTAAACTGCAGTCCTAACTGCAACATTGCATTTTATGTCTCCTCAGTGGGAGCACATGACTGCTGATGGATAGATAAGGGGCAGGTGACTGGAGGAGCCCAGCCCTCAATAAAGGGGCAGGAACACACTGCACACTAAGCACATGGAAGCAAAGGTGCTAGTGCGTTGCCTGACCACAATGACAAAAATTCAACAAACAATAGTCACTGCCCCTACCTATGAATGGTATAATAAGGAGCGCTGGAATGGGCGTATAAACATACAAAAACATAGAATATCCAGGCTCAAACTTACCGACCAATCAGCAACCAACCAAATTCCCCTGTCTAACTGGTGCGTTAAAAACAGAGGCTTAGTTGCACACATCTGCAAATGCATGTGTAAGCTGCAGGCCCCGTCAAGGCGCTCTGTGTAAACTGCAGTCCTAACTGCAACATTGCATTTTATGTCTCCTCAGTGGGAGCACATGACTGCTGATGGATAGATAAGGGGCAGGTGACTGGAGGAGCCCAGCCCTCAATAAAGGGGCAGGAACACACTGCACACTAAGCACATGGAAGCAAAGGTGCTAGTGCGTTGCCTGACCACAATGACAAAAATTCAACAAACAATAGTCACTGCCCCTACCTATGAATGGTATAATAAGGAGCGCTGGAATGGGCGTATAAACATACAAAAACATAGAATATCCAGGCTCAAACTTACCGACCAATCAGCAACCAACCAAATTCCCCTGTCTAACTGGTGCGTTAAAAACAGAGGCTTAGTTGCACACATCTGCAAATGCATGTGTAAGCTGCAGGCCCCGTCAAGGCGCTCTGTGTAAACTGCAGTCCTAACTGCAACATTGCATTTTATGTCTCCTCAGTGGGAGCACACTTACCTGAGCCTTGGAAAGTCCAGCGTCGCGAATGCGCTCTTCCTTTGCTCGGTCTTCTCGGCTCTTAATTGGATAGATTGACAGCAGCGCAGCGATTGGCTCACGCTGCTGTCAATGAACTCTAATGACGCGGGGGGCGGGGTCGAGGTCTGTAGTTGGCGGCTATGGACGCCGACTACAGGACTCGGGAGCACGTCTGCAGGGTAACCCCCTTGGGAGAGAGCGCTCCCCAGAGGGGGTTATCAGAAGCAGGTAGGAGCCGAGATAGCCACCGTGGGACCCCAGAAGACGCCGTTCGGGGCCACTCTGTGCAAAACGAGCTGCACTGTGGAGGTAAGTATATCTGTGTTTGTTATTTTTATTTTTTATATATTCAAACCTTTACTATCACTTTAAAGCATCTATTTGATATGAATTACCGTATTTATAAGGGTATTGCGCGCTCCGACGTATAGCGCGCACCCCTAATGTGGACCCGCAATTCCTGTAAATTTTTTTTTAGTACTTACAGTTTTGGTGTCTTGCGCGGCAGCCTCCTCGGGTCCGGCTTCCGTCTGTGGCTTCGGTGGTGTCCTCCCGGCTTCTCCCACGCTGTCTCCCCATCGAATCGCTGCTTCCCGCGCTCAGTTTGAACGCCTCCGCCGACGTATACCGAGTGCAGTACACTCGGCTACATTCGGCCAGGCTCGGCTTTGCTCGTGCTCACGCTCTGTGACGTTTATGCGTGAGCACGAGCGAAGCCGAGCGTGGCCGAATGTAGCCGAGTGTACTGCACTCGGTATACGTCGGCGCAGGCATTCAAACTGAGCGCGGGAATCGGGTATCGCCGTATATCGCGGAACCACGATTTTCACCTTATTTTAAGGGGGAAAAAAGTGCGCGGTATACGCCGATAAATGCGGTATGTATTTTTCCTCTGTATTGTGAAGTCTTTTTTTTTTAACATGTAACTGTCAGCAGAGGACTAGAAGAGCTGGGTCACATGACAGTTGTATATCGATTATGAAGAAAGGTACTGTTTTTTTTAAATATAATATATACAGTGCAATCATTCATATTTATAAAGAGAATATAAAATGTAAAATTAACAGTGTGTGTTTAGTATCATGTTAACCACTGATGTTTGATTTGCATTGTGTCTTTAGCTTGTTTTATACAGTATGTGTTACACTCTCACTATAAAAGATCTGTTTTTATTCAACATACTTAACATATACTATGAGTTCTCTTATTTTTTTTTTTTTTTTTTTATTGATTTAAATAACTAAAATCCCATTACTAACCTATACTTTTGGTTCCTTATGCTATCTTAGAAAAGACCACCCAAGAGCCCATCCGTTGTGTTTCTAATGTGAGTGATGTATGTTAATTATTGAAAAAATATCACTTTCGTGAGAATGTTAAAGCTATTTTGTCTTTTTGTACATGCAACATCTTGTATGAGCTTTAATGAAGACCCGCAATGTAATATATGTATATTCAACCAAAGAAATAGCAGTATAAAAAAAGACCTTATTTGAAGAGTAACCTGCAGGTCTGACTTCCACAAGCTGTAGGCTGTATTTTGCAGCTTTTCAAACATCACAGAGGACTGTGTGTGTGCAGTTATAATGTCTTTTGATGGGACAAATTGGCAAGCAGCATTATTTGCTGGGTTACATCAAAGCGCATTAATCTTTTGTTCCATTGCAAGTCCAAGTCCACATTAGTGCTTTCACCCAGTCATTATTAAGACTCTAGCCCAAGGGTGTAATAAATGTTTTATGACATGCAAACCTAGGTAATGGAATGCAAATTCCAAAATATATAACCATACATTTATTTTCTCACACAGGAAATCAGAATGGATTTTACCAAGGGAAATCTACAGCAAATTGGTGGAAAACTATACAAAAAAGTCAAGAAGTTTAAGAAGTACAGCTCTATGTTAAAGCAAAAAAGCAAAAATGAAAAAGAACAATATTTAAAGGTGCATGGGCTTTAAAAATGAAAATTATGCAATTAAATTGTACATTTTAATCTAAATATTACTCACCGAAATTATCTATTTTAAGTTTAAACTTGACTTACACCGCCACCTGTTAAAGTGTTACTAAACCCCAAAAACCTATCAATAAATGGTGTAACACATGCTGTTCATACTCACTCAGTCACTATGAGATTCCTTTTCTGTATGCTGCAAAAAATCCTGCTGCTCTCTATCTCCATGTCCACAATTCTGTTAGGGATTTTGCAGCTGTGGTGGCAACTCTGCACATGCTCAGTTTTCAGTGTAACCTCCCTATCACATCTGAGCAGTCCACGTGACTATAGAGTCTATAGAGTCACACATGTGGGTGTATACACAGTGGTAAATGACAGCCCACTTCCTCCCTCCTCTTCCATGCCCACTAACCAGATAAACACAATGGTGGGGGGGATATTACATGTAGATTAATGGAGGAATCACCTCCCTCTTATTCTAAGACACATGCTGGAGGGGCATCACACAGCTTGTGACTGGCAGAAATCCTCCCACACCATGTTATTGCCAAAAATAATAAAGATTTGATTTATAAAACAACTATATTTGTATGACAATTGAAAAAAGTTTATTAATATTCATTATTTATTTTTACTCTGTATTCTAAAGGCTGTTTTTTTTTTGAGCATGTGACCAGCAGCAGAGGACTAGAAGAGCTGGGTTATGTAACATCTGTATATCGATTAGGAAAAAGGTATTTACATTTTTTTTTTAATTAAAATAATTACAGTGCCATCATCTACATACAGAAATAGAAGGAACAATGTAAATTAAACAGTGTGGGCCAGATCCACAGTGAGAGTACTACTGATACGCCGGCGTACTTTCAAAGTTCCCGCGTCGTATCTTTAGTTTGAATCCTCAAACCAGGATACGACGGCATCTGGGTTTGATCCGACAGGCGTACGCCTTCGGATCATAGATGCAATACTCCGGCGTCCGCTGGGTGGAGTTCGGATCGTTTTCCGCGTCGGGTATGCAAATTAGCTTTTTCCGACGATCCACGAACGTACGCGCGGCCGTCGCATTCTCTTACGTCGTCTCTAGTCGGCTTTTTCCGGCGTATAGTTAAAGCTGGTATTTTGTGGCGTATAGTTAGATTTGCCATGTTAAGTATGGCCGTCGTTTCCACGTCGAAATTTGAATTTTTTCTTTTTTCTGCGTAAGTCGTCCGTGAATCGGGATGGACGTAAGTCACGTCTAAGTTTAAAAAATTACGTCGTTGCGACGTCATTTCGCGCAATGCACGGCGGGAAATTTCGAAACGGAGCATGCGCAGTTCATTCGGCGCGGGGACGCGCTTCATTTAAATGAATCACGCCCCCTAATCGCCGATTTGAATTCCGCCACCCGAAATACACCAATGCCGCCGTAACTTACGGCGCAAAATCTTTGAGGATTTGAAAGAACGCCAGGTAAGGTGCAGCGGCGTAGCGTATCTCTGATGCGCTGCGCCTATCCATTTCTATGTGGATCTGGTCCTGATTGTTTAGTATCACTTTAAGACTTGAACATATTATTTTTGAACATATATATGGGGTTGATTTACTAACACTAAAGAGTGCAAAATATGGTGTAGCTGTACATGGTAGCTTCTAATTTCAGCTTGTTCAATTAAGCTTTGACAAAAAAAAATGGAAAAGTATTGTAGAGCTTCACCAGATTTTGCAAGCTCCAGTTTTAGTAAATCAACCCCATGGTAATAGTGAGCATTCTTGAAGCTCTGGTTAGGACGTTGGGTCAGGACCCCAAATTGGGTCTTATAATAATGTGCCATGGATTAATTTTCTTTCTTAAACAGATCATGGTGAGGTAGGCCAAACAAAACCAAAGTAATCTCCATTAAACCAGAGAGAAACACAGTGAAGCCAGTTAACAGAAATTATCCGCAAGTTTGTATAAGAAGGCTCTGCTGTACCTCACGCAGTTCCATTAAGCGACACCTCACCACCATAACCAATCTTACTTTACTTACTTGTTGCTACCCAAGCCCTATCCTAAAAACGATGGTTTCCATATACTTTACTGTTTTACTGATGATGACCAACAAGCCTGAAACATCTGTATGCAATTTGGTTTATTGTCCCTATAATATTGGACTGTATGTGTGCTATAAACCAGCAGTACTGGATGCACAAGTGGCCACTTGGGGATAAAGAAATAATTTTATGATTCCACTCACCAACTAAAATGATGGAAGTGAGACCCGCTGATACATTCTGGCTCAACTGTGCTCTAAAGTAGATCAATTATTTATTCTGATTTAGTTTTAAAATGAATTAATTCCTTGCATAGATTATGATGCATTTAGGCACCACTGTTTTAATTAGGACAAGAAATATGATAACATGGTGGCTAAGTGACTCGCATCTCTGCCCCCAAGGGCACTAACTGCCAGAAGTTTGTAGATTTTCTGTGTATGTGTGTGTGTGTGGTAACAGAAGTACCCAGAGTTAACCCACAAAGGGGTTACCTTTTGGTGCTCCTGTTACTTCTGAGAATCCAAACGATATACTGATGGGTTAATTGGCACCCAAGGCTGGTACTTCATTATGTGTAAGACTTGAATAAGGATATTAAATTGTAATCCACTCTATGGGGAGGTACTGATGTTATTTGGATAATAAGTTCTTGGTGCTTCTAGTTCTTTCAAACTACAACTGAAACATATCATGGTATTCTTGCTGTGTGTCATACTTAGGAGGATTTCCATTCACTTCCTGTTTTGGAGGTGCAACAGGAAGTGAGAGAAAATTTCCCCAAATTGAGGGGGATTTCAATCCTTAGACAGTTGTCACCCAAACATTGGTAAGCATTGGAAGATTTTCCCTCAACCCATGCTGTCATTGCAATTCTAAAGATTATAATTTCGCTTTACTTTCTGTTACAATGGTCATCTTTTTATTTCACTTTGTAAAAGTCACAGCTTGCTGATTCCAGGTGTCACAATACCTCTCTTTGTGAGGCAAAGTGGCAGCATGAGCTGGTGGGTTTGATTGGTTCCTGGTTGCAAGGGGAGAAGTCATGTGACCTGTGCCCATTCTAAACTCTCACCTTGATGTTAATTAACATTCCTATGATATGGCGTATCATCCCTGAATACTTTATTAACCAAATTTCAGACACTATCTTTTTTAAGGAGGTTTAAATGCTAGTGTTAATACTAAGGCCCCTTTGACATGGGCTTTCCACCACCCATCAGGAATATGGAATATTGGAAGCTCCATGCAGCTTTATGGTAAACACCTCTAAGAACTTTGCCTTGGTTTCACCCCCCTATTCCACCCCCTATCCATCTCCCAGTAAATTCATATGAATGGAATGCATGATTGCACAGGATAATGATAAATATATAACATTATGAAATGTATGGATGTTTTGGTGGGTATTCACCAACATGCCTAAATGTAAACAATATTTTACCTAAGTTTTATCTTCCCATAAGACCACATTACATGTTCCTAAGACAGAACTATGTGTCTAATCTGGGCCTTCCCTTTGTACCCACCCTTCTTTTTCTTCCTTCTCTCTCCCTTACCTCTTACTTCTTTATTTTTGGATAAAAATCTGCAGACCGTGGGCCGAATGTGGCCCTTTGCTTGCCTTTATTCGACCCTTTGGGGCACTATTCCCCTAACCAATAATGGGGAATTTTTCCTTTTAGCAACACCAGCGATTTGGTCAACTGACACCAACGATGTGACATAATTCCCCCCACTGATTTAAACAATTGGGCACTATTCCTCCTACTAATACTGATAATGGGGCACTATTCTTCTACTGACTACAGGCACTATGTAATTTTTTACTCCCACTGACGCTGGAGCATTTTCTTCTTCCTCTAGCCACTCTGGCCCCCCTAGTCTGAAGGACAGAAAAACCGCCCCCTTTTTTTTAGAAAGTTTGGAGACCCCTGAAATACACTATGAAACCTATAGAGCACAGGTTTCAAAAACAAGGCCTGCGGGGCGAATCTGGCCCTCCAGGCCTTTTCATGTGGCCCTGCTCCAGCCCTCCTCTGATCCTCCTCCAGATCCTTACTTTCTGCTTTCAAGCAATATTTCCAGCTTCTTCACAGCAGCAGCATAAGGAAAGGGGGTGCACTGTGATATAAGGGAGAGTGGGGGACTCAACTTCTGATGGTGGGGTGGCTCTTGACATCTAATGTAAGGGGAGGGGATGCACTGGACATCTAATCTTACAGATACAACCGGCCCACAATGAAACTGAGTTTGACACTCCTGCTATAGAAGTATGCTAATAAGGCTTGATGTTCGACTCTCATGTAACTGTTGCCTCAATCTGCTTTGATACCTAACATATCACACTTTAAAACTGGGCACGCTCGTGGAATGGCAACAAAATACGATACTTAAAAATCTCTGTAGGCAATGCGTTCAAAATTCTCTACAGGTTACCAGTTTAGAATTGCAGAGGAGGTCTAGCACCTAGAATTATTGCTCTTGCTATAATGTTCATGGTGCAAACACCATTTACATATATGTGCGCAACTTATTTATGCCTTTGCCTCTGCGTGCGAGCACAGGGGGAGCTTTAAAAAAAATATCTTATTATTTATTTTATTAATTATTTTTGATTTTCATTTTTTGGATCACTTATTGCTATCATAAGAAATGTAAACAAAGCATGACAGGCCCTCATTACGGAGACTTCTGGGGTCTATAAGGGTCTATAAGATCTCTCCTCTACCCTTGAAAGCAAGAGATACAAAAAACCCCATTGATCTCATGCTTTTTAGAAAAAGAAATGGCAGTATTTACATCTGTCCTAACCAGAAGTGACAGAAATGCCCGCCACCTCTATTGTAATTCGGCGCAACAGCTGGATCATATACCGTGCTCCCAGCTGGGAAAGGAGAGCCCAGAGAGACACCGGAGAGTCACTGCCTGTAAAAGCAATCCAGCAGCTAGTTAGTCACTAGGATTGCTTTTTCTTGTTAGAGCATCGCCCGCTAAAAATACATGGGTTATGACAGGAAGTTTAAAATGGTCTAAATCACTGACTTTGGACAAGTATGCAGATTAGTAACTTCAGAGAAAAGGCAAGAGTATTAAAATATGAGGAATCAGCATAAATACCAGGCAACTAGCAAATTCATAAGGAGAGATTAACAATTTAATCTTCAATGCCTCATATTCACTTCAGGATGTAGGACGTCCATGGCTATCCTGAGGTCGAAGTGGTTATACCAGGATGATTCCTGCAGCTGTAGACATTATCCCAGTATCAAAATTTGCAGCCAGAAGTTATTTGAGTGGCTAAAAAGCCACTCGATCACTTCTGCAGTTGGTGGAAGAAATTCCCCCCCTCTCCGCTGCTGCTGCCTTTCCCGGGCTCTGCCGTCCGATCATGGAGCCAGGGAGCTGTGCGACCGGCGGGGACAACAGCACTACACAGAGTGAGAAAGAAACAGACATTGTTCCTCCACTCTGTGACCCAGAGAGCAGCCAGAAAAGCAGCAGATCAGACCGATCTGTGTCTGATTAGCTGTATTGGAGGCCAGAGGAGAAGTTTTGGATCTAAAAGACCACAGAAATCTCCATAAAGAGGACCTGTCATGGCCCATGCTGTCACAAGGGATGTTGTTCATCCCTTGTGACAGCAATAAAGTTAATAAAAAAAAACAATTAAAGAGATGGTGTAAAAAAAATTGGGGGATAAAATAAATAATAAAAATTAAAAAAAGATTTAAAACGCCCCCGTCCCTCGGTGCTTACGCGCAAGTGCAAGCGCATATGTAAGTCTGCATATGTAAACGGTGATCACATCACACTTGTGAGATATAGTCACAAACTTCAGAGTGAGAGTAATAATTCTAGTGCCAGATCTCCTGTGTATCTCTAAACTGGTAACCTATTGAAGCATTTAAAGAGTCGCCCATGAAGAACTTTATGTATCGTAGTTTGGCACCATTCCACGGTTGGCGCAATTTTAAAGTGTGACATATTAGGCATCTATTTACTCTGTGTAACATCATCTTTTATATTTTACCCAAATATTGGGTATTATGTTGTGTTTGTGTGCAATAAAGTTTATTAAAGTGTATTTTTCCCCCCCCAAAAAAAGCATTTGAAAAACCACTGCTATATATATATATATATATATATATATATATATATATATATATATATATATATATAAATAAATGATTGGGGGTTGTAAGTAATTTTCTAGCAAAACAAAAAGTAGTTTCTTACATGTGTCAGTAAGTGGTAGTATGAACTTTTAACATTTGTTTCAAGACTACCATCAAGAGCTGGGGCAGGTTAATAGTTGTGATTTTTTTGTTTTTTGGGGGGAGAGGAGATTAGTGCTTTATTTATTTGGGGGGAGAGGAGATTTTGTTAACACATAATGCTGCAGCAGTATTCAGTATTTTAACAAGTTTCATTTTTGATTCTAGAATAGTGTGCTGTACATTGCATTCTGAGCTTAACTTTCCCAAGAAGAAATAAAGCAGCAATTCATATCTTAGTTTTATTATTGCAGTGGCAAATGGTATAATGTATTCCCTTTGCTAGGCATCACTGGGGAGGAATTTTGTATTTACCGCCCAAGAAATTGAATGGCATGTCAAGGCATTTACATCCTCATGCATTTTTATGACAGGCTCTGATGAATCAGGCAGATTCAGACCATTGCTTCTCCAAACGAAACAAGTGTTCGGGGTTTGTAAGCAATACTTTAAGTGCTGTCACCACATATTTGTCAGTAGTGCAGCGTTCAGGAAACGTTAATATGAAAAACTGCATATACATAGGCTCATAATATAGGATTTGGGTCATGCATGATGTGGCAGTGTGCATGTCTATGTATTTACATGTGCCCGACATAGGTACATCTGCATTTGTAATTTCATAGTAAAGGCTGGTTATCAAATACATTTGAACATCAGGCAAAATATAAAAGTCCAACATTTAATCTAGGTACAGTATGTCTCCAAAAAAAATATGTCTGCCTTTAATTTGTAGAAATATCTGAACATTAATTTATATAATTTTCCTCAAATTCCATGAAAAGCAGGATTTAAAAAACAACTATAACAAAAGTTTGTTGTATTCCCCATGGGAACAAGTGCATGGAGCACTTGCTACCATTGTGAATCATGGCTTCATTGTGGTGTTAATGGATGACTTTTTTCTATTTGCACTGTGATGTAGTTCCATCCCAGGGTGAAGCCCAATTTATGGGTGTTGCCATAAGCGAGGTACAGCACAGCATTTGTCCCTGCCCTTTCTTCATTGTCACTGATCTTGTATCTGAAATGTTGATACCTCACCCGAGCCCTCATAGAAGCCCCCCCATTATGTAGTTGCAAAAGGGTTACTGTTGCCTCAGAGCTCTAGCTGTCAGCTTGTTTGTGAATGACAGCACACTGGATACAAGCACCTTCAGTCGCTGAAACAAGCCTACAACACAAGCCGACAGCTAGTATTCTTAGGCAAAAAAATGTTAAGGGTGTCGTTATGGCTCAACAATTTCGATGGTTTTGTACTGGGCTGCTCATTAGCAGTTAACCTGGCTAGATGTACTATGTTTTGTCCCTAGCACCTGCCAGTATTGGTGGTGCATCAGAGTGAATCCCATCAGTTTGAGTGCTATATATTTGTGCAATCTAGTGTGATTCTGTTAGAATATTGATGTGCCTTATTATTCTTATATTTTTGAGTATATAGTATTGAATGTACCATTTGTATTTTCTTGTAGTCATTTCAAGGATTTTCCTATCCAAAGAGGGCTGCAAAATCTGTAAGTCTGTTCATCACCTGTCTTTTGATGAAGTATTGCTTTGGAGATCATATCAGAAGATTCCTTATGTTCTGCTCAAAACTATCACAAGCATGCAGGACAAGTTCTCCTCAGCACTGATATTTTTTTCCTCCTCTGTTTACTTTTGCAGTAACATCACAAAAGAGGTAGTTTTCTACCACTGACTAACTAATAGCAGTAAATAAACAAAGGTACAGATAATTGTGCAATACAATGAGGGTTATTTACGAAAGGCACATCCACTTTGCACTAGTGCAAACTACAAGTGCAATGTGCACTTTAAATTGCACTGAAAGTGAACTTGGAATTGCAATCGCTGTAGATCCGAGGGGGACATGCAAATAAAAAACAGCATTTTAGCTAGAACATGATGGGATAATAAAATCAGCAGAGCTTCCCCGCATTTCAGATCTACCCCTCAGATTTACAGCGACTGCACTTTCAAATGCACTTTCAGTGAAATTTCAAGTGCACTTTGCACTTGTAGTTTTCACTTGTAGTGCAAAGTGGATTTGCCTTTAGTAAATAACCACCAATGTTTCTTGAAGTGCAGATTGTTGCTATACCTGCAGAAACATAGAAAAAACAAACAAGCAGTGGACATGTACTTTTACTTGTATTTTTCCCTCAGGAATGCCACCACAGCTGCACTAGTAGAAGTGTCTTGAATCTGGGTTGATCTGCAATGATGAGGCAGGTGTAACCCTGCTCCTTTCAGCACAAATGATGCTAGTTGGAAGATTGCTTAGTAAGGAATAGAAGTCCTTGCAGTTATTGCAGTGACTCCAGACCCAGATGGTTGCTGATAGCTTCTCGCAGATTATCCCTGCTGTTTGAAACCAAGTACAGTGCAAAGCCCAAGGTTCCCATGGGTTCATTCTCACACCAGGGTATGTAAGGTATTTGCTTCAAGCATCGTCCATCAAGGTCTGTTGACTATGTTGTTGTCTGTTGGTAGAGCCTGAGATGGCTAAGCAATCGAAGAATCCACAGTGAACCACTCCACTAATGGGTTGTCTTTTCTCTGCAGACTTCTCACATGTGACAAGGCCAAATGCTCCACATTCATCTTCGTAGTTCCATTACTTAAGCAGGCCATACAGGGCCAAATTTCGAACAAATTTTCTTTTCAAAATCAGAGGTTTTTTTTGTGATCCGATGATGCCACTATTGATTTTTGAAATTCGGCAGTCCAAGCCTTCATGTTGCCACAAAAAATAATTTTCGTGGCTGGGAATATTCTTTTCTCTCCGGAAATTTTTATTTTCTTGCACATGCGGATTTTTTTTCTATTATATTATTTGCACGATTCTCCCATCATTGATTAGAAAATCTTTGTTTTTCAAAAAATTTCCAACACGTACGATTCCTCAAATTTGAACCGCGTGTGGCTGGCTTAAGGCCTCGTACACACGACCGAGGAACTCGACGGGCAAAACACATAGTTTTGCTCGTCGAGTTCCTTGTTAGGCCGTCGAGGAACTCGACGTGCCAATTTTCTCCATTCCCGTCGAGGAAAAAGAGAACATGCTCTCTTTTTGGCTCGTCGAGTTCCTCAACAGTTTCCTCGTCGAAAAATGTACACACGACCGGTTTCATCGGCAAAAAAAAGAAAACAGCAAGTTTCTTGCTGTTTTTTGCTGAGAAACTCGGTCGTGTGTACGAGGCCTAAGACTTTTTTCTAGAAAGTCTCTAGGCCAACATTCTGTAGCATTTAACCCTCCGATCAGAGGCCAAGTAATAAAATGGCAGCAATCCTCTCTTCAGCAAAAATCTACTTCCCCATTATAAAGTATGACAAAATTGTGAAAGTTTTTTTTTAACTTTCTCAAAGAAACCGACAATCCTAGTGCTGCTGGGCAGAAGTGCTAACTACTTAGCTACGTAAACTAGGCATATAGCTAAGAATTAATACAGTACAGAGCAACAGTTACGAATGCATAAGTGACCCCTGTGGATAGTTAAAAAAAAAAAAAAATCCTGACTACTAAAGAGAATTTGAAAAAAAGGTTAGAATTTTGAACAAAAAGGAGGCGGCCTATTTAGACCCTTTCCATTGTCGGACCCCGATAATTTATTTCCTTCCTAAATTGCATAAAGACGCTGAACGACCTCCTGGCCGTCCAATTGTAAATGGAATTGATTCCGTTACGTCCCGTTTGGGACAATACCTGGATGTCTTTTTGCAGCCTTTGGTACATAAGTTACCTGCTTATCTTCGGGATACAAAGCAAATTATTCAGATCCTGAACTCTATCCCTTGTACAGAGAGTACTATATTGGTAACTGCCGATGTAGGCTCTTTGTATACCATAATTGGGCACGATGCAGCTTTGGCGTCAGTGGCATGGGCATTGGAGTCCACTGATTTGAATCCTGAACATATTAGTTTTCTTTTAGACAGTTTGAGATTTTGTCTATTGAAGAATTATTTTTGGTTCAATAAGGATTTCTTCCTACAGCAGCGAGGAGTTGCGATGGGAGCTCGTTTTGCTCCCAGTGTGGCCAATTTATTTATGGCCCACTGGGAGCAGGATGTAGTCTTCCACGATACACCGCCTCAGCTCCTCTGCTATCGCAGATATATAGACGATTTAGTGATGGTTTGGGAGGGTGATATGCCCTCATTGGAGACTTTTATGGCTAAACTAAACTCCAATGACAAAGGTATTGTCCTAACTTGGACAGTTTCCCCTGAACAGGTAATTTTCCTAGATCTTGAGATCTTTAAATCTGGATCCAAGTTGGCTACTAGAAATCACTTTAAGGCTGTTGATCGAAATGGGTATATCCCTTTAACTAGCTGCCATCATAAATTGTGGCTATGCAATATTCCTCGTGGCCAGTTCGTCAGACTTCGTAGGAATTGTGCTTTGGATTCCGATTATGCTGTACAGTCTGAGGAATTGGCCACTAGATTTGTATCTAAAGGCTATTCCAGGTCCTCCGTGATTCAGGAGATGGAGAGGGTCAAAAACTTAGATAGGAATCTGATTATTATGGATAAACCTCCGACGGCTGAAATAGATAGATCTAATTACAAAATGTTGTTGGATTATAACATCCAACACAAAAAGTTTGAAAGGATTGTGGCCAAGCACTGGCCTGTCTTAAAGGGAGATGTGGTCCTAGGTCCGGTTCTTCCAGAACGTCCACAGTTTGTGTACAGGAAGGCCCCTTCACTTAGGGATCGGTTGGCTCCAGGGGTGATAGATCCACCAGTCATCCCGAGACCCAAACTTTTTAATTTCTTATCTGGTTTCTATGCCTGTGGCAGATGCGCAACTTGTAAACATGCCAAACGTAATATCAAGAAACGTAAGTCCTTTATTTCCAATATTACCGGAATGGAATATCCAATCAAGCAATTAATTACCTGCTCGACTACGGGCGTGGTTTATATGCTTGAATGCAAATGTGGATTGCAATATGTTGGACGTACCTCGCGTGAGTTGCATGTAAGGGTTGGAGAACATATTAGCAACATTCGACGTGGCATTAAAACTCATAGTGTTTCTAAGCACTTTAGAGAATGCCATGGCAGAGATCCCAAAGATCTTAAATTTTGGGGCATTGAAAAGGTCACCAAACATTGGAGAGGAGGACATTACATACGACAGCTTAGCCGTCGTGAATCTTTTTGGATTTATGAAACCAAGGTTTCGGCTCCACTAGGCCTCAATGTCGAATTTGACCTTAATTGTTTTATTTCTAATCGCTAATTTTGTATTTTGTATCATTCAGTATTTGGGGAATATTTTTAATTTTTAAATAAATTTTAGCATTTTTATCTTTTTTAATATTAATATTTAATGTTATATATCTTTATCTTTTACATTTTCATATGACTAGATTCTGTGTGTATATGAGGCCCCGTACTCACGACCAAACATGTCTGCTGAAACTGGTCCGCGGACCAGTTTCAGCGGACATGTTCGTTCGTGTGTAGGCAGCAACGTACAGGATTCCAGCAAACAATCGTCGGCCAGACCGTTTTCCAACGAACAACTGTTTCCTGGTCTTGCTTTAAAACAGTCTGCTGGAATCGTGTCCGTCAGACATGTTCGGTCGTCTGTACACAAAAGCAGCGTACAAAAACCCCGCGCATGCTCAGTCCAAATGAGGAGACGGGAGCGCTCGTTCAGGTAAAACTCGCGTTTGTTTGGGATATGGCACATTCGTCATTACAAACCTTTTATTCTAGCAAGAGAACAATGTCTTAAAAAGGCGCACTAAACCACATTTTCTTGCCTCGTTTTATTAATTCTTCTCTTGCTAGAATAACCCCGTTCTCTTGCTGATGCAATTTCAATAGAGTTGTCCCATACTGAAATGTCACATTTCTTGCTTGTGATGTAATCCTTTAATAATGTTTTCTATGCCAGACGTGTGTTTTGGTTGGTGGTCCTCCATAATTTATAGTAGTCATTTTTGTAAAGGAATGTGCATATTTTCTTTTTTTTTTTGTTGTTTCTAGTTATGTCACCATTTAAAAGAGTTTTTTTTTACATGTTTTTTTTTTTTTTTTTTTTGTGTTTCATTAGAGAATATTAAACCATGTTGGCACACCAAATGTCCCCCCCCCCCAAGGAGTGTGTCCTTTGTAAATTACCCATTGTATATTTATTAAAGGTTTGCTGCCTAATAATCCCCACAGTATAACAAACAATAGACATGTTTTCAAATGAAAGCAAAAAGCCTTTTATTCAGGCAAATGTCATCACAAAAAATAAAAAGAACGGCAGCACTAGAATAGATAGCAAACTATATGCAAACTTGCATTTCCAACATGGTGAAGGATAAACTTCCAAGCCTCAGGAGCCAAACACAAAAATATGAAGCAGCAGCACACAAACAAAGGAACCCAAACTGTGATAGTACAAACAAGATGTCCTTTATGTGGAAGGAAATGGAAGGCAGAAAATCAACGTTTCCTCCTCTTTCCAGCCTTCCCTCCAGGCAGCCTTCCAGCGGATCTAACACGGGGTCTTGCAGGTGGGGTCGATGTGGCAGCAGGAGGATGGTGTTCCGCAAGCCGGGCCGGGTCACATAGCCCAGTCTCTGGGGTCAGCAGGCCCCTCTGCATCCACCAAAGGACCTGGTTCATCAGGGCCTTTGCCAGTCTTCTCTGGTCCTCCTCCCCTTCATTTAAATCATGGGCCAATGAGGCACTGAAGGCCTCTGTGGGGTTGAGGGGGGCCCTCATGATGGCGCTTGCCTCCTGTATCATGCGGAGGCTTGCCTCCTCCACAGGCCTCAACTGCCTCCTTCGGCCTGATGGCCTCACCTGGGGGGGAGAAGACTGGCTGGTGGTGGTTCTCCTGGCCGGGGGGACCTGCTGCAGGCCACTGGGCCCAGCCTCCTCCTGGCTGCCACTGACCCCGGCCTCCTCCTGGCTGCCACTGACCCCGGCCTCCTCCTGGCTGACAGACACCTGAGGATCTGCCACCTCCTGGCTGATCTCTTCTTCCTGTGTGGAAAAAAAAGGACATTTTTTACAATTTCGCTAAATAAAACCACACTCATTTTCATGTTTTTCGTTTAGTATTTTCTGTTCATTATTACTTGAATACACTCTACTTCTGACCCCTGCAGTTGTCATCTCTGACACCTATTTGTCTGAACACCTTTTTTTTTGCTTTTTCCCAGCTTGGCTTTTTTTTTACAATATCTAATCATTAATCCACCAAGAATTATTTACGCAAGAAATATAGAGGAAACTACTATACCTCCTCATCGAAGGGTGGCAGATCTGCATCTCTGTCAGCCAGGCCCTCTTCCTCCGACTCTGCAGGGCTGTGGTCATCTGGGGAAGGTCCGCTGGAAGGTAGCATGGAGGAAAGGTTGGAAGAAAGACTCGACATCGTTTTCCTGCCTTCCATTTCGTCCCGCAAAAAAGCCATCTGTTTATAATACCACAGTTTGGGTTCCTTTGCTTGTCTTGCTGCTGCTCCTGATTTTTTGCTTTTATTAGCTTTGTATGCTCTCCTGTATGTGCTTCTGAGGTTGGCAAGTTTATCCTTCACCATGTTGGCAGTGCATCCTGGCACCCAAGTTTGCATATAGTTTGCTAGCTCTTCTAGTGCTGCCGCTCGTACCTCTTTATTGCAATATAATGCGTGTTTGGAATTCCACAGGATGGGCGTCTCCTGATATTTTTGGAGTAAGGCCTCTATAGCTTCCTTGGTTTGTAGGAGGTCCATTGAATTTTTAGAAAAATTATATTTCTTTTTGAGTCTAGATTCCAAAAACATAAACCACAGAAAAATAAATATTCAAAAGGATCAGCGTTGACCTTGATCTAATATGTGTCTTCAAATTTATTACCTATATCTAATTACAAACACAGTCTCTCTTGTTTAAACAATGATTGGCAGCTCGGCCGCATTGCTTGTACCAAACATTGATTTGCTAGATGCAGAGCCATTGTTAACATTGCTGTAAATATTTTTAATATAGAAAACTAAACAATGCTTACAAATGACAGTATTCATCTAGGCACTCTTTCATGTGTAAATCTCATGCCCCTGACAATGGATGACATAAAAGACACTTCCTAATGACCTCTGTACAACCAACACTTGAACAATACTTTGCCTGATCTGAATACACCATTCAAAAACTTGTCAATGAGGTACAGCATTGTTCACATCTCTATTTTGTGAGGTGTCCAAAAGCATTTGGATACCAAAATAACATTGTGGTACCCCATAGACAGAATAGCTTAAAAAGGGTGCAACCAACAGCCCAAACCCCCATCCCATGTGTCTACATTTTCAAGGCCTCTGCTGATCACATTTTTAATTTCCTTACCTTCCTGTCTCTCGCTCCTCGTTTCTCACGCTCGCCTAATTACCGCGTAAGATGCGTAATCACGGCGTGCACCTTTTAAACACTCCGCGTATTTATTAAACCCCGCCCTCGTCACCTTTGCGAGGCCCCTAATCAATGAGTTTAGGAAATATGGCGTTAACTGTGTATGTTCTGTATGCGCTCGAAGATTCTCCGCGTAACCGACGTAAACACGTTGTTTGCATTCTCTACACTCCGCGTATGTATTAAACGCCGCCCTCTTCTCCGCCCATGGCGTAAGAATTCATCTTTTCCACGCCCATAATCTCTGTGGGAAAGGAAAGATGGCGATGTCACACGAGCGGGCACGATGCTCTCATGCCACAAGTGAAGGGACAGAGGCAGGGACGTCTCGATCAAGGCAAAGAAGATATAAAGCCACTAATATGCGGTTCCAGGAAATGGTGGAGTTAGTTTACATCATGCGAAAGAAGGACTATGATGGTGAATTAGGGCCATACAAGACCCCTAACCGCCGAAAGGCACATATTATGGACAAGGTGGCGAGGAGAATGCAGAGGCTGTTTGGGATCACCAGGTCCAAGGAACAGCTGAGGAAACGATGGTCAGACTTAAAATTGAGGGAGCCACATCAGATGAAGAAAATACTTAAAATTCTGCGTAAAAGTAAGTAAATATATATTGGGGTTGGGGGGGGGGGGGTGATTGTCTGCAATAATGTGTTGCCATGTATATTTCACCATCTGCCTCCTTGGCCTGCTTGTAATTTTAAAGACATGTTGTCATTTATTTTTTATGACCTAAATACCAACATATTTACAAATAGTGTTCTTAGTAAACAACGTAACATCACATAGTTTCTCAGAAAGGCTCGGTTATTCCAGGAACAACACACCTGGACATGGCTCACTGGCCAAAAACTTTGTTTGTAAACATTGTGTAAAAGCTAGTTCTAGAAAATAAAATTATGAGAATGGGAAAGGCAAACAGGATTCATTCTAAAAACAGTGGTAATAAAGCAGATGTTTTCACATCTGCAATGCAGAGCACCTGTGTCTCCCCAAATCAAAAATGGGTTTTGGTAGGGTCTCCCAGAAATACAGTTTAGGGGGGACATCCATGTGTGTCACTTTGCTAAAAAGGGGCAGGATCAGAGCTTGCCATATAGAAGTAATTGCAAAATGTAGGTTTGGTGAAAGATAAAAGTAACTAAATGAAAGCATCTTCTAAGCAATGTGTGCGATTTATGCTCTCCAATATCTGTGTGCTGATGAGTCTACATTTTTTTTGGTTTATTTCAGGGGAAAGAAGTCGCCAGCATTTGGAGGAGGCAGAGAGGGCCAGACAAGGCCAAAATCTGCCATCTCAACATGTGGAGGAGGAGGAGGATGTGGAAGGAGAAGAGGATGTGGAAGGAGAAGAGGATGTGGAAGGAGAAGAGGATGTGGAAGGAGAAGAGGATGTGGAAGGAGAGGAGGAAGGAAGAAAGGAGGAAGGAAGAGAGGAGGAAGAAGTAATTTTGGACTTAGAAGTTATAGCAGATGAAGGGCAAGTGGCGGAAGAACAATTTGGCGAATTGAAAGAAGGTGGATTGATGGATGAAGGAGGAGTCCAAGATGATGGGGAAGTGGTGGAAGAAGGAGGAGTGATAGAAGATGATGGGGAGGTGGTGGAAGAAGGAGGAGTGATAGAAGATGTCGAAGAGGTGGAAAGGAGAAGCCCATCAGGTCAGTGTCACCCTAGCTTGATTCAAAAAAACATATGTAGATAGGCCTCATCGAAAAATAATGTTGTAAATGCCATTTTTTTTTTTTTTTTTAGGGGAGGAGGATGGTGTGCCAATATTTTCACGTGCAAGTGCTGCTATAATTATTCAGCAGGTAATGGAGTGCAGCACTGAAATGCACAATATGCGTGAAAGGATGGTTGTCATGGAAGAGAATTTAACAAATGTCCTTTTGGAATGCTGCACGGAAATGGACAATATGCGGCAAAGAATGATGGTCATCGAATCTAATTTTAAAAACATTATTGACATGATGGGCCGTGTCAAAGACTGAAACACCCCCCGCCCATCCCCCGCCCCCACAAACATTTTTACAGTTTTAATAATGAATACGCCAAAATTTGAAGATACACACACAGTGTGCCAACATGTGCTATCTGCCATCACAGAATATCGAATGTCTGTGCTTTGTGGGTCCAACCCCCTCCTCCATCCTCAAGTAGTTGAGAGGAAGGGTTTGCTCCCACAGAACACAGACATTGATCACCCATGATGTCAGATAGCACATGTGGCCATTTGTCTGTTGAACCAATGACATTTGGCGAGTTTGCACTGAATGTGTGTATCTTCCAATTTTGGCGTGTTCCAGTGTGAAAGCACACCATGACTGACTGCTGTTGTGAGTTTTTATATTTTTGGAATTGGATTTTGTTACTTTTTGACCATGTTGAACATTTTGGGATACTATAAAGTTTAGACCATAAAGAATAAACAACGCCAAAAAATTTAAAATATATATATATAGAATTATAAATCTCTCTAATCACTGAATTTAGTGAAGTAGAGATTTGACTCCAAAATCTCACCTAAAAATTTACTTTTTGAAAAACACACCAAAAACAAAAAAAATGGTTAAAAAATTATTGTTTTTTGTGCATAAAAAATATGCCCAAAAAAAAAATTAAGGCGGTAAACACCCCACCAAAAATAGTCTATATATATATATATATATATATGTAAACAATAAATCTAACTATATTTGATAAAAAAAAATGTGAACTTGTTAATAAATGTATAATCTGCATAATATTTTTGGTTGAATTACCTGAAAAAAAAAAAAATAATAAAAAAATTTTGTAGACTCCTAAGTACAAAAGCAGGGAGTAATGAAAAAAATATAAAATAATTTTTGGGGTCATGAACAAGCAAAAATTAAAATACTTGACCTCAAAATTTACAAATGGAGTTGCTTCTTATTTCTAGACTCAATACCCTGTTTGTAGATGAGTGAATACTGTGCAAAATGTGGTTAGTTACTAAAAGTGGAGAAATCAATTATGCATTACAATTGAAGAAGTTAGTTAGAGAACCAGGAAGACAGAGAAAAAGAGAAAAAGCATTAATGACAAACAACTGTATAAAGTCCAATGGTCTAATTATTTATTATTTTTGAGAATATTCCTTTCTTTGGGGGCCGAATTAGAAAGAAATATGATCTGGCATAGCAATGGCCCCCCGACCCATGAAGTACTCAACATATTTGTCGCGTACCTCACGAGCTGATTGGGGGGCCAAGCCAGCGCGACCAGTGTCCAGCCCGGGAAGGGGATCTGAGGGTAGTCTTGCCTCAGAACCGATGTCGGGTAGGTACGTCTGGGAGTGCCTGCGTAAAAAGTTGTGCAAAATGCAGCAGGCAAATACAACGGTGTCCAATTTATATTCCGCCAGATGTATCGATGTCCTGAACAGGCGGAACCGGTTGGTGAGTATCCCAAAGGCATTCTCGACTACCCTCCGAGCCCTGGCCAACCGAAAATTAAACACACTCCTCTCTGAGGTGAGGGTCCTCTGGGGAAAAGGCCGCATGAGGTGAGGACCAAGCCCGAAAGCCTCGTCCGCTAGGAACACAAACGGAAGTCCTTCCACATTATCTTCATCTGGTGGCAATGCCAGACCACCAGCTTGGAGACGATCATAGAAATCAGTCCGTGCGAACACTCCCCCATCAGACATCCGGCCGTTCTTCCCCACGTCCACATATAGAAACTCATACTGTGCCGACACCACCGCCATCAACACAATACTATGATAACCCTTGTAATTATAATAGTAGGACCCCGAGCGGGGTGGGGGCACAATGCGGACGTGTTTCCCATCTATTGCTCCACCGCAGTTTGGAAAATCCCACCGCTGGGCAAATTGGGAAGCCACAGACTGCCATTCCTGTGGTGTGGAGGGTAGCTGTGGGGACAAACAAAAAAAGAGATTTAGTACTTTGTAACAAAAACATCCTACAAGCATCCTTGTGACAGTTCACAGTATTAAAATTGCATTAGAAAAATGTGCATGGAGAATTTGGGAAATGAAATATATAGGGCCACTTCATTAAGAGACTCCACAGCCCTCTGATGGGGACAATAAAAGTTTGAAGGGGGGGGGGGGGGGACACAAAAAACAAAAAGTCCTGTTTTAAAAAATGGCAAGGTGGGTTTGTCCCTAGGATAGCATGCTGGACAGGTTAATATTGGGTAAGGGACAAATATGCAGGTAGGTCAAGAAAAAAACATGTAAAAGCTGATATCAACATGCATAGGGAGAAAAGGTAGCGTTAGTTAAACACACAGCATATCTGGGAAAATAAAAATAAAGTTAGTTGGCCACATTATTACAGCCAGGAAACTTACCTTAATATACTCCTCATGCATAACTTTGATGATGGCAGCACACGTGTCCGGTATGATGACCCCAAGCGCCTGCGGAGAGATGCCTGTCGAGAACTTGAGGTCCTGCAGGCTCCTCCCAGTCGCCAGGTACCGCAACGTGGCAATAAGCCTCTGCTCGGCCGTGATGGCTTGGCGCATCACAGTGTCCTGCCTCGTGATATAGGGGGACAGAAGTTCCAGCAGACTGTTGAATACGGGGTCCGTCATGCGGAGAAAATTCCTAAAGTCATTAGGATTATTCTCCTGGAGTTCCCTAAGCAGAGGCATATGTGAGAACTGGTCACGCTGGCGCAACCAATTCTTGGTCCAGAAACGCCTCCGCCCCCTGTTTCTGGCCAAAGTACTGGACAAATGAACATATCCAGCAGCCATCCCATAAACAGCACCAACTCGCGAAAATTGACGCTGCTGCTCCATCATGGCTTCAAACCGGCCGGCTGGTCAGTCAAGAACACACTGAAACAGAAAGCACTCGCAAATCCAGCACTACCTGCGACAAACGCGTGACAAACAGATACGAGCGCACAGGATGCAACTGCTAAAGCAGAAACAACCTGCTAGCCTATAGCCGAATGACAACTACGTTACCGCAAGCACACGCACTGAACCCGTGAATACACGCTGTCAAAGCCTGGAGACCGAGAAGCGCGAATCAGCTCTAACCAAACCTTCACTAACACGAGCAAACCCGTAACTAGCAAAAGAGGAACAGAGGGCGGCGCCATTAAGTTTGGTCTTCCCCTTTATAGTGACGTCGTACGTAGTTTACGTGCACGCGTTCCGGTACGACGGTAATTTGGTCCGCTGGTGTGTACACGCCAGCGGAACCAAACACAAATCAGCCTTGTACGCCGGAAACTGTCGGGCAGACAGTTTCCAGCGCACAGATCCGGTCGTGAGTACAAGGCCTTATTGTAATGTTATATATACTTATTGCAGACTTGTTCTGTGTGTATATTATTGTAATATTATATATACTTATTGCAGACTTGTTCTGTATAAAAAGGGATTAAGATTTTTAATTTTCCTTTCATATAAATGTTTTTAATACGTTGTAAACTATACTGGATTTATCTGCTAAGTTTAGTGGTATCCTTTATTGTAATGGTGAGGCGATCGTGGTTGACGTCACGTTTAAAATAATTTTTAAATAATTTTTTCCATATTCATAAACCTGCCGGTCCTTCTTTAATTAGGTGGACCGTTTTCTTCCCGTGCTTTGTGCTTTTGCATATTAGTTGCCTTTCTATGAATTGGCCACTAGATGGCGCGGGTTAGCAGGAATTGGTGTGTTGCGATGGCAACCATACACTATATATGACGCCGCGGGACGTTCACGTTAGCCTCTCTACCCCACGCTGAGGAAGTTCCGCCCATAGGAACGTAACGCGTACGAGGGGGAGGAGCTTCGTGACGTCACCCGCGCTCGCCGACCCAACGCTGACGTGTGAGCTGTGTTAGATCCGGAAGCCCTGGAGCTCCGTGCTGTGCTGCCACGCTCTACACTCGGCTCTGAGTGTTATTTAATGTGAGTTCATTTTGATTTATATCGTTCATTAAATCCAGTTTTAAGACAGAGAGCACTAGTTTGTCCCCTTTCTGTTTTATATAAATTCTCCATGGTCTCTGGGAGTGCTGAGCCGTTTTTGCTGCCTGCTGCCTGCTGTACATCTCTATAACTTGGAAGTGTCCTGTGCTTGCCTTGGAGGTTTTCAAAAAGCTTTGTGACCTAGCCATGGTCGAATGGCTGAGGTGAGGGGCCATCTGTAGTTAGTGGTGGAGGAACCTTTCCTGTTGATCACCGTTTCTGATGTTCATCACTAATAGTCACTTCATTATTTGGAGCACCTTTGGATTTTTCACTGATGCACTTTATGGACTTTTCTTTGTGTCATTATTAGAATTTTTATATTTGATCACTTTTGATGTTATTTAAATTTTATGTCTTTGCGCTGCACTTTATTACCATAGAATTTTGGAATAACTAAGAATTCTAACTTTTTAAAGTTATGAATTTATTTTCTGGTTCTTTCAAAAGCATTTCAACTAGGTGCAATCAATGCATATCCTAATTCAGTATTCTAATGCATGTCTGAGCATATTGTAAGTGTTCCTCTGTGGGTGTATACATAGAAACCATAATTCAGTATCCTAATCTGTGATGCAAGTGTTTCTGGACTGTCATGATGTAAAATCCTAGCACTCTTCTTCACACAGCAAGTGACTCTCAGATCACAAGTACAACACAAATTAAGACTTGTTACTGAGAGGATGTTATTCCCAGTACTCATAAGTTATGGTCATAAAACCAAAGCATATTTGAACATGAGGAGGTTTTAAGCTTTAAACAGAAGGTGGACATTTGTGAATATTACCCCTGCAGACTAGCAAGGTTCTTTTTGCTTAGCTGTTAAAATAACACCATTGAGCAGCACAGTGTGTGTTTTGGTAGTCAATTCATTTTAATAGGCTGCACTTCAAGCGACAAATGTACCAAAAAAAGCTTATAACTCCTTTCTAGCTTCAAGCTTTGGTGTCCGTTTATGAAGCAGTGACCAGCGGTGATCCCAAGGATCACCACTGATCACAGCCCATAAACAGTTTATGAAACAGAGATAATCAGGGGGAGAAGTGTTTGAACATGTTCTCCCGCCGATTATCTCTACACACAGAGAATCCTCATAGACTGACACAGAAACGGCCAGTTTATGAAGCTGTGATGTGAGCGCTTCACTGGTGATCTGAGTCAGAATTCACACTCCCTAATTCACCATCTCAGAGCTGGTGAAGAGGGGAGTGAAGAGAGAATCCCGGGGGTTCTGAGGAGGAAGGAGGAAGATTTTTAACTTCCTTCTACCTCGTTCAGACCCCCCAACACTGTGACTATGTCCCCCTGTAATATTTATGTGTGTGTATATATATATATGTATTACATATATATAATATGTACATGTGTATATATATGTGTAGCGGGGGTCATGCTGTCATGGACTATCTGGTAATTTTGCATGTCTAAATTCCCCCTGGGAGTTCCAGTTCTGTTGTGTGTATGTATGTGTATATCTATTTCTCTTCCAAAAGTAATGCATTGTGGGATTAGAGGTACTAGGAGAAAAGGACTCCATAGCAGAAATAGACTACAGTTCCCATAATGCATTGGCTTCTCGGAGCACATGACACCTCCGCACAGACTTATGGGGGAGGTTATTTAAAGGCGAGGAGGAGCTGAGTTCGCTCTCTTGGGACCTGCCTTCCTCCCTCTGCGGAACAAGGGAGAGTTTTTTAGCCAAGCAGCTAGGTCTGAGGCCTGGGCCTGGATTCGACGGGAGACCAGCCATCCGGAGAGAGACGAGATCAAGTGCATCCTGCTCGTGTCTTCAGGAGACCGGAGTCTTCCATCAGCTGACAATCGTAACAGTGGCGGGAGAGAGACCGGAGACTGTGTGCCTCAGAGTGATCACCGATCGGCGTGTTTGTCGTGAGGAATTCAGGCGTACTAGGCCTGCATGGGTGAGAGGGCACTTGCCCAACTTTCAATATTGCCTCAGCCTTATGATTACTGGCACCTCACATACCTGAGCCACGTATTGCTTACTGACTTAGCTCAGAGGACTACCATTTGAAAGTCACGCTAGCGAAACTGACTGATGCTGACTGAAGAATCGGTCCGCAAGTACCTGTGTTCATCATACCCTTTTTGACTGAGTTTAACTTCCCTTCGGATTACAAATAAATTAAGTGCACCAACGTTTCATCATAGACTTCATCATTGAGGAGCAATTTGAAGCTGTTTAGATCAGGCCTGATCAACTTTACTTGCACTTGTATTTTACGGAACTGCCCACTAGGGGAAGCTCGCGAGCATAGACTATCCTAAGTTACTTATAGACTCATTTATATTAACATTTTAGATATGTTTTACTTACTCTTGCAGGGACGCCTGCAGAGTCCACTATACATGTTTATGTGTGTTTAATCTGTTGTTTATTCATTTACCCCTTTATTGCCAAGTAAAGTTATTCTTGGTTTACTACATCAATTGTGTGAGGACCGAGGTGTATTTGCTCCTGAGAACTGCATTCAAGAAAAGGTAATAACATTACTATATATATTTTACATGTGTTATTGTGATCCCAGTCAAAAAGGGGACTTGCAATATATTGCATCTATCTGATGTGCCAAGGAGGGTTCTTATTAGAAGGGTGGATAGATCAGAGAGTAGGCCCAAAATCAAACCAGCGGCTCCTTCGGGGGTAGCGCTATATATATATATATATAATGTGTGTGTGTGTATACATATATATATTATGTAGGGGGACTCGTTATTTTAATTACATTAACCACGCCGTCTGTCTGTGTACTGAGCGGTGATAATTTATCACTGCTCAATAAACTGGCATCTCACGAGATTCCAGTATCAGGGGCCGTTCTCCACTGTTTGAAGCGTTGGGAGATCACTTCGCTCCTCCAAGGGTGAAGCGATCTACTCCGCTTCATAAACAGGCACACAGAGGAGAAAAATCTCCTCCGTGAATGCCAGAGAACGAAGCAGTGAATAGATTTTACTGCTTCATAAAAGGACACCTTTATGTGTATGTTAAATACATGTTTTTGCTTCTTGCTTGGCACAATTGATGTGCCATTACTAATAAACGCACCACAAATGCAAAATATTCACACTTGTATGCTGCATGGGGTCTAATGGGTTTATCAGGCCCTCAAGCCAAACAGCACTGGGTTGAAAAAAAAAAGCAAGCAGTTTCAAGTGGGGTTCAATGTGGTCAGTGGAGCTACAGATACAACCAGAGGCGGCTCTTTAATTAGGCAAATTAGGTGGTGACCTAAGGCCTCGCACTCACAGGGGTCTCGCGGCTGTATAATTTGCCTCTGCTCAATCACCGTGTGCTAGAGTCAAAAGAGTCAAGTCAAAAATGTTTTGCTTCAAAATAAAAAAAGAGGTTATACTTACCTGCTGGTATTGCACAGAGCAGTTCCTTACCTTCTTTTTCTGAAGTACCTTGCCAGTGCTCTTTGCTCCTCTGCTCCTGTGTGTGCCCCCATAGCAAGACGTTCTATGGGGGCACAGGTGCCGGCATGCTCTTGAGCCAGACTGTCCATAGTCCCATACATCATGGCTCACTCACCCCTTCTCCTCACAGGGTTTGACTGACAGCAACAGGAGCCTATAGCTCCTGCTGCTGCCATCTGTGTGTCCTGTGAGAAAAGGAAGAGTGGAGATCGGGGCTGTCGGCAGAGACAGCGCTGGAGATAGAGAATTGACAGGTACAGAAAGTGTTTGAAAGAGAAGGGGGATACAACAGGTGGTGAAATGTTTTTTTCTTAATGCAGGGAATACATTTAGGTAAAAAAACATTTTTTAACCACTTTAAGCTGCCTGTGGATGGTGCCAAGTCAGCAGGTGACCATACTATCCAGACAGACTTAGTCTATTGAGGTACGTCAATTCATAAAGTGGCATTTGAAACAAAATATTTTTAGTATTATGTATGTCTGGATGGGTTAGCTTAGAGATATAGGTTAAAAAGACAGGGTGCACCATCATATATAGTTATGATCATGTCAAAAGCTTTTTTTTCTTATTTAGAAAAAAAACAAATAAAAAAGCTTTTGTGTAAAAATTACAATTTTCTTAAGTCATAATTTGTACAATGATAGTAACAATGGGTGATCTATAGAATGCGCCCTAAAAAGTCGCCCACCGTTGCGCCTATGGAGGAGTGGATGATGCCTAGCTGCTGTTTAGAAGATAATAAGTGAACAAAAAGAATGTAAGATGATGAAACTCTCTAAGGAGTGTCAACAAATTAAAACAGCGCTATCAAATAACTGTGCATATTTGACTATATAAAATACATTACTACAACCCATATGTAATGATATACAGTGATAATAAACAAAATATATCCAGTTTAAGAAATAAACACTAAACTGTGACTGTAATAATAAACACCCGTGATTGACTTAAACGTGAAGTGAACGCACTGAAGGTGCAAGAGACAGTCTTTAAAAATAATTTAGAACGTGGCCAAACAAAGCAAAGTTCATGTGTATAAGGATCCTGCGATCTTCAAATTTTTTCAAAAACTTCCACCACACCCGACAGTGCTCAGTGACTCCTCCCCCATCAAATGGACACTCACCGGATAGGTATGCCTCACACTCTCGTGTTTTGGCACAAAAAACCTTATCAGATGTAGTTGTTCCCGTCAATAAAGATGTAATCCAAATATGACATCCAATCAGTTCCACATATATGTCAGAGAGAGACAAAAGAAGTGCAAATAGTGTGATACCATCAAAGGTTTAATAGCACACCAAAATAAAACTTCAAACAGTGCACTCACAAACAAAATCTTGTAAAACAGCAGAATATCACATCAAGAAACTCCTTCAAACGTCAAAATGGTGAGAAGCGGTCACGGCGGACCCCCGATCAGCGAGAAAAAGTGAAACCAATTCTCCTACTCACGGTGCCATGGACTTCTGTCAGATGCAGCTGCACATCCACTTAAATAAAAAACTTCAAACGCACTCTGCATCCAAAAACGCAGCACTCACTAGTAAAATTAGACTGTATGGCAATACCCCGACATGTTTCGTTATAAAAACTTATTCATGGGACTAGTAGTCCCATGAATAAGTTTTTATAACGAAACATGTCGGGGTATTGCCATACAGTCTAATTTTACTAGTGAGTGCTGCGTTTTTGGATGCAGAGTGCGTTTGAAGTTTTTTATTTAAGTGGATGTGCAGCTGCATCTGACAGAAGTCCATGGCACCGTGAGTAGGAGAATTGGTTTCACTTTTTCTCGCTGATCGGGGGTCCGCCGTGACCGCTTCTCACCATTTTGACGTTTGAAGGAGTTTCTTGATGTGATATTCTGCTGTTTTACAAGATTTTGTTTGTGAGTGCACTGTTTGAAGTTTTATTTTGGTGTGCTATTAAACCTTTGATGGTATCACACTATTTGCACTTCTTTTGTCTCTCTCTGACATATATGTGGAACTGATTGGATGTCATATTTGGATTACATCTTTATTGACGGGAACAACTACATCTGATAAGGTTTTTTGTGCCAAAACACGAGAGTGTGAGGCATACCTATCCGGTGAGTGTCCATTTGATGGGGGAGGAGTCACTGAGCACTGTCGGGTGTGGTGGAAGTTTTTGAAAAAATTTGAAGATCGCAGGATCCTTATACACATGAACTTTGCTTTGTTTGGCCACGTTCTAAATTATTTTTAAAGACTGTCTCTTGCACTTTCAGTGCGTTCACTTCACGTTTAAGTCAATCACGGGTGTTTATTATTACAGTCACAGTTTAGTGTTTATTTCTTAAACTGGATATATTTTGTTTATTATCACTGTATATCATTACATATGGGTTGTAGTAATGTATTTTATATAGTCAAATATGCACAGTTATTTGATAGCGCTGTTTTAATTTGTTGACACTCCTTAGAGAGTTTCATCATCTTACATAATTTGTACAATAATGATAACTATGTTTTTTTTTTTAACTTTTGCTCTTCCTATATAAGTGTAGCGCCCTAATGTTTAGGCAGGGTTGCTAATACATTTATTTTTCAAGTGATAGTTGCCTTGGCCAATTGTTAGGAGGTCAATTGATTTTGCCCTAATTCTGGAATCCTAGACTTCTCTCTTTTGTAACTATGGGCCAGATTCAGGTAGAAGTGCGGCGGCGTAACGTATCATAGATACGTTACACCGCCGCAAGTTTTCATCGCAAGTGCCTGATTCACAGAGCACTTGCAATGAAAACCTACGCCGGCGGCCTCCGGGGTAAGCCTGCATAATTTAAATGGGCGTGTGCCATTTAAATTAGGCGTGCTCCCGCGCCGGACCCACTGCGCATGCTCCGTTTCGAAATTCCCGCCGTGCTTTCCGCGAAGTGACGTCATTTTTTCGAACGGCGATGTGCGTAGCGTACTTCCGTATTCCCAGACGTCTTATGCAAACGACGTGAATTTTTAAATTTCGACGCGGGAACGACGGCCATACTTTATACAGCACATACGTGTGCTGTGTAAAGTTAAGGTACCCAAAACGATGACTAACTTTGCGACGGGAAACTAGACTAGCGGCGACGTAGCGAACGCGAAAAACCGTTGTGGATCGCCGTAACTCCTAATTTGCATACCCGACGCTGGTTTACGACGCAAACTCCCCCCAGCGGCGGCCGCGGTACTGCATCCTAAGATCCGACAGTGTAAAACAATTACACCTGTCGGATCTTAGGGATATCTATGCATAACTGATTCTATGAATCAGTCGCAAAGATACTCTGAGAGATACGACGGAGTATCTGAGATACGACAGAGTATCTCGGCCGTGAATCTGGCCCTATATAACTGGGCATCTGGTGACATTAAAAACATATAAATTGTAGCGCTGAATAATGTCCCAAGTGTTGTGAAAACACTATATATCCTGAACAATTACTAAATAATATATAACAATGGATATATATAAAGGATGAACAAAATCACCCATGTGAATGATGTACAATCAAAATACAAAAACATATGTATGTTGGAAAACATGAATTTCCAATAGAGACAAAAAATAGTGCTGGTGTTCCCAAAAATATGAACGTGACACACACTGTGAAAAGGGCCACCACCGGATGGAAAGAGGCTTACCGGAAGTGTTAAACCCTGAAAAGCATATGCTCAAATGGTCAACAAAGCTTGGTATAATCACTGGTAATGTCGCTGTGAGACCGAGTCTTCAAATCCAATGAACAGATGACATCCAACACACCGAAGCAGATGTACGTGCTTAGGGATGGTGACCCACCGAAGGTCAAACGGTAGACCTATTTCTTCTACTGCAAAATAATGTGACCCAGAAAGAGTATAAGTTATTTATTTTATTTTGCAGTAGAAGAAATAGGTCTACTGTTTAACCTTCGGTGAGTCACCATCCCTAAGCACGTACATCTGCTTCGGTGTGTTGGATGTCATCTGTTCAGCGCTACAATTTATATGTTTTGTTTGTTACTTTTCACTTGTCTATTGGTTTTTGTAGCTGCTCATTCACCCAGATAGCGCGGATTTATTTTGTATTTGTTATCTGGTGACATTAGACAAGACAAGGGCATTGCAAGGACGGAATTAGGAATGACTGGGGTGTCTCAGCCAATGGGCAGGTATTTTCTTCGGTCCCTTGGGCTGCTGGGGGAACCTATTTATTTGGGTGGAGTCAGGTGATCAGTGTTCTGTGCCACCTGGATGGCTGTCTGGGTGGACGTGTGTCATTTTGCCCTGGGCTGCTAGGCCAGAAACCTAAGGCCTATCCCAGGGACATATGGCTGCTAGGCTATCTGAGAGCATATACAGAAGTAGTGCAGGGTTGGGACTGCAGGATTGTAGTCGAACCAGAAGTAATGGTTCCACTGTGGTCGGAGGTAGAGGGGAAGCTGTCGCCATAAAGGGACCATCCACCTTGCTACCGAAGACCATTGTGAGTAAGCTGAGGCCAGTACCAGAGCAGACTTCTCACCAGCCGGGAACGGTGAAGAAGTGAAAAAGCATCAGCAAATGCCAAGTCAGGGACCCAGCGGGACATTAGAGGTGATGCTTGTGGAGTGCCAAGCCAGGGACCTTACATGTCAGCAGGGGCAAAGCTATGAAGCAGGGCTGATGCTTGAGGAAGACACTGAGTGCTACAGCGAAAGAGCTTATGGGATCCAGTGGCTAGTGGATCTGAAGTCTAGTGAGAGAGACTGGGAGCTTGTTGAGTGAAGACCCACAGTGAGTGAGTGTATGGTAAAGAGAACTTTTGTGTTGCAGATAGTTGAATACATGTACTGTTAATAAATGCTACAAGCTTGTCGCCATAGGAAACCGCGTTCCTACCGATACAGAAGTGGTGTCCGGTTGGAGGGTTTTACCTGTATAGCTGTCCACATTTTGTACAGCAATCTAAAGTCTCAGAGTCTGCCAATTAACATTGCATCTACTTAAGGGTGTCCTGGCCCTAACACTCTCCCACAGTTCTGCTAAGGAGACAATGAATCTCTTTGCATTCAAAAAGTGTCTGGTGCCCACCATTTCATCTTGTATTACACCCACCATGCCTTTCAACCCACTCTACACTGAAGGATGTCAGGAAGGATGTCAGCTGTCCCTGGCTCTGGAGGTCACTATTAGACCTCAGGGACCCCCGGGACTTTGCTACATAAGGGACTTTGTATAAATGCTGAATAATTTTATTACATCTAAAATAAGTGCAAGAGCATAATCTGCCAATGGTTTTATTATCAGATAGTAGATACCAGGCACTGCCTTTGGAAAGCTTATAGTCTGAAAGCAACCCACTGCAGCGAAGCATACCAGTTCAATGAATAACATCTACATGCACTCATGTCTCTTGTGATGAAGTTCTAAGGAGCCATTTATCAATAGGAATTGAGGTCTCATTCACAGGGTCTGTATACTTTTTGCATGGCACATTATTATATTAATATAAGGAACTAACTCAAATTCCTTGCAATACATGATAATCATTTCACAGGAGTATCACTCTTTTTTATTCTCTTTTAGCTTGTGCAGTCTCCAGATTAGTCGGAATCTGGCACCCATCAACTGTAATATTGGTTCTGGAGCAACCATCTATAAATTCAAATTGCCTGCTTGGTCTTTGTACAGTAATAGTTAAATATTCCATTTTCCAGCTGTATCCACAAAACTTTACTGTCTGGTAGAGGAATTTGTAGTGTGGGTGTGGGAGATGACTAGGCCTGTGAACTGGCTCAGCGTACATACACCACTCATTTACGCCTCGAAGCTGATGCTCCAAGCTGATAGACAGCAGATTAATGAGGTGTTTTTTCTCCATGCAATAAACCAGTTGAGATAGGGCATCTCTTTCCAATCTCCTGTGAATGGTGATAATTTGATTAGTCACACAAACCTTATGAATAGATGTTCATTGCCTCTGTCGGAGAATTATAGCCTTCTGTAGAGCGAGGAAAAAAAGTCTGCTTTTATGACTCCAACTGAAGTGGCAATTTGCATGTATATGTCAGTATGGACATGCATACAGTCTGTAATAATGCCATATAATTTGAGCACTTCAAAGATAAATTCAAATAATTATTTTATTTCCGGCGCCCCATAAATGCCACTTATAGGTGGGGATGTATATGTGAGGTTTAACAATACTAAAGTTTTGAGTATACAAAGTACTTGCTTACTCTTACCCAGTGTTGCTAAACACCCAACAGAGCCAAGAGAATCATGCCAGGAGATGAGCCTTAAATAACCTTGCCCATATATCACCTCCTGGCCCTTAATTAGGTTTTTTTGAAGGGATGGCCATGTGCAGACCACTCTGACTGGCAACTTAATCACTCGGTTCTTGAGTCCTCGCTACGGATAGCTTCGGGGGGACTCACTCACTCTGAGACTTATGGTTGCGATCAACACAAGGAAATTAACTCTGGACATAAACGTTTTTTTTTTTTTTTTTCTCTTAACTTCAGCTTTTTCCCGTTACACATGAAAATATTTATCAAACGGTGACAATGATAGAAAGCAGTGGGGCATTACAATGTTCCCCATTAGTCTAAAACATGAAAAATGCAGCAAGACCTCATAGAAGCACAACATGTGTTATAGTGTCTGGCAGTCTATTAACAGCTGATAGACATTTCACTTACCTAAGTCAAATATAACAGTCTAGTATTCATTAATATAAGAATGGGGATGTAGAATCAGGGTTGCCATCTGGTTAGAACGACAGAATAATCTACAACTCATGATTAGGTCTAAGGAGTGGAATTTCACTTTAATCTTTTTCATTGCTCGAAATTTCCATCTGCAGAGTACGACACATCGTTCATCTTCAAGACAAATGTGCTGGTTTTCATGTTCCAAAATTAGATCACAAGCTGACGATTAATCATGTCAGTGCCCTGGGAGAGGAAACAAAGCCAGCAGATATTGCTCTCTCTCCTAAGGAGAAAGAAAGTGCCAGTCTCTTTCATACTAAAATACATGGTGCCAGAGAGCCGGACCTCAAATGGACAGAAACTGGATCCTTTTCCTTCACCCGGTCAAAAAAAAAGGTGAACACAGCTTTACAGGAATGCTAAGAACCTTTAATATCTATACAAAAACTGAGCCTTAAAGTTGAACTTGAGCTAAACAGCTAAATACACAGAGAAAATACAAATATTTTACCAGCCAAAGGACTTTTTTTTCTGTCCAGTCCTGAGATTTAGGCCGGCCATACATGGTTTGAATCTCAGGAATTTATCAGGATTTAAACCATTAATGGGCAGGCTGAATGTACCAAGTTGATTGATCAACCCGCCTGCTGGATTTGCTTGCCGCTAGCAATAATCACTGTCTTCTCCCAGCGGGTGCGGCTTCTCCTGCCCAACCCCCCACCGCGCCCCTGGGAGTGGACAATTGTTCAGCAGGAGGGATTCCCCCTGTCAGCACTGTCCGCGTTGATGGGGGAATCTAGCAACAATTATTTCCTGCAACCACTGGTAGAAATTTGCACCTTCTTTGGCTGGCCTTATACAGCTCTACAGCACCCCCCTGTCTGGCAGGCAAAAGATCAGATTTTTCACTGTAGTTAAAGTGTTACTAAACCCACAACAGTACAAGTCCCATGAGGCATAGCAAGACTCTGACAGCCACAAGCATGACACCCAGAGACAGAGGCATGATGGGACCTGTGAAAAAATAAAAATATAAAGGAACAGGGGAATGGAATAGTGAAAACAATTTGGGGCTTTATATGGAGTGCGCAGTTTAGGGGAAAACAGCCATCAATATAATTGAACATGTACCTCCGGGACGGAGGTACATGTTCCCTATTGGCCATGACCTCACTTAAAATCCCAATTGTTTCTTCTTTTTCAATGATGGGAGTTGTAGTTTTGCAACAGCTGAAGGTCTGCTAATTGCATATCCCTGCAGTTAAGGATGCTTGTTATACTCACTGTGGAACCAAAGGGGTTAATCCTCCACTTTGTGTAAAAAGGCTGTTTGATCCTGTATTGTCTGATACTCCCCTTTTTCCATTGTCCCCAAACCATCTCCTAAAAAGACAGAGCCTTTGGAGTCACTCTGCACAGGCTCAGTTTGTTGTGTATTGCTACAGACTAGCTTCTTTTTTTCTTTGGAGCGTGAATGTGATCATCACAGGACCAATCAGCACTGTCCAGACAGAGGGTCAGGGGTCCTGTAGCCTCAAAGGACAGTCAGAGTAGAAGGAAAACTCCACCTTCAAGCTTTAACCAGACACTGATAGAAGTCACATGATGAGAAAAGATATTTAGCTGTTTATGATTACTAAAATAATTGCATTTTCATGTTTTGTGTACTGTAGGAGACCAGATATAGTGAATGCAGGGTCCTGGGTTTAGTAATACTTTAAGTTACACTAAGGTTAAATCCAGCCAGATTTATATTTTTTAAATATTTTCCTCAATAGCCACAAAGGATATAAAATTACTATGTGTGCACTAAATACCTTTGCCAGCACGGGTGTTGACTTGTAAATATAGCAGGGATATCATCACTGTGCTGTACAGGGAGCAGAGCTGTGGGAGGGACCCAGCAGGCTCCACCCAATACAGACTGCCTATAGAGAGCTACCAGAAGGGGTGGCAGTGGCGTCCATAATGGGCGCAGGAGCGCCGCCCCCTCTCTCCTGCACCCACTCACCCAACAATACATAGATTCATGCATTGCATGAATCTATGTATTGTCGCCGCTGCCGCCCACTATTCAGATGGCTGGCCCCCTATTGAGCGCCGGCCATCTGAATAACAGTGGTGGGTGTGTTTTGGAAGCGTCTTTCAAAGCCAGCGGCTCTGATAGGCTTCCCGATTACAGCCTATGGGCTCTAATCGGCTTCCAAATTGTTAACCAGAGGGCGCACAGGTTTGTTTGCGCCCCCCCACAGAAATTATGAGCACCAGCCGCCACTGAGGGGTGGAGACAAAAGAGAAAGCAGCAGTGATCGGTCTTTATTACAGGAAGCTCCTGCACAGAGGTAAAGTTTCACACTGGATTACTGCACAGATCTGGAATAAATACACCAAGAACAACAAGATTCAAGAAAGAAAACACATGGCTCTTGTATTAAGACACAATGGGGCTGATTTACCAAGCCTTTACTCCATGACTCATGGAGTAAAAGCAGGAGTAGCAGCCGTTTTGCCATTTACTAAAGAAATACGCTGCTAGTGCAGTGTATTTCCCTAGTTACTAATGTGCTCCGTGCGCCCAGGAGAGGGTGCATTGTGCACCAGTACAGACCTGGCGCACGGCACATTAAACTGTAAATTGCGGGGGTTTGGGCGGGAGTTTATTAGGGGGGAGGTGGGGGGATGCAGGGGAAGTGAAGTGACATGTGTTTTGAAGTGTTTGGCGGGCCGAATTGAAAGGGAAAGTGTTTTTTGAAAACAGATCCCCGTACGCTTGCACAGTGCGCCTGAACCTCGGGAGGTTCATTTGCATACTGGGCATGCGCAGAGAGAAAAGTCAGGGATTCCCGTGCGCCTTGTCAGTACGCCGTGAAAATCTTGGTAAATACCAAGCGGCGTACCCGTGAATGCGCTGCGTGACGCGGCGCACGGGAATCTCCGAGCTGTTTTCAGCCCTGAAGGGGAACTCCGCGCCAAATTTCAAACTTGAAATCGGCGCGGGTCCCCCTCCAGGGCTACATTAGGCTCTTAGGCTTGGTCCGGAACGTGAGGGGTTAAACCCGCGCCGATTCGGCGCGGGGGTCCCCCCCAGATCCAAACCAAGCCCTCATCCCAAGCATGCAGTCTGGCCCGGACAGGAATGGGGGCGGGGACGAGCGAGCGCCCCCCCCCTCCTGAGCCGTACCAGACCGCATGCCCTCAACATGGGGGAGTGTGTGCTGTGGGGGAGGGGGGCACTGCCCCCCACCCCACAGCTCTCTTGCCCCCATGTCGATAGGGACAAGAGCCTCTTCCCGACAACCCTTGCCATTGGTTGTCGGGGTATGCGGGCGGGGCTAATCGGAATCTGCGAGCTCCCTTTAATAAGGGGGCCCCCAGATGCCGGCCCCCCACCCTATGTGAATGAGTATGGGGTACATCGTACCTCTACCCATTCACATGGGGGAAATGTAAAGTAAAATAAAACACCACAGAATAAAATATTTTATTAATCTGCTCCGGAGCCCCCCCTTTCTTCTTTAGCTCTCTTAGAAGGGGGGGTTTCTTCTCTCCCGATCTTCTGCCGGGACCCTGGGCTTCGGTGATTTCTGCCGGGGGAGGGCGCCATCCCTCGGTCCTCTCCGGAGCCTTCCGCCGGATGCCCCCACCCCATTTAAGCTCTTTTTCATTAGGGAGGGGCATCCGGACTTCGGGGTCTTCTGCCGGGGGATGGCGCCTATCCCCCGGTCTTTCCGGTGCCTTCCGCCAGGGTTCCGGTCTTCCTGGTCTTCTGCCGGGGGTGCGCCAACTCCCCGGTCTTTTCTCTGCTCCCTCTTCTGCCTGGCTCCCCCGCGGAGCCAGGGCTTTCTTCCGTCTTCTTTCTTCTCTCTTCCTTCTTCTGCCTGTCTCCTCCGGGAGCACAGGGCTTGTCTGCGCTGTCCTCTCCCTTCTCTTCCATTGGATGTTGACACGACGAGGTTCCGCGCTGACATGCCGTGTCAGCGGCGGGCATGGACTTATATAGGGCAATGCCACCATGTGACCTCAACCCATGTGACATCACATTCCCTGGGCATGATGGGAATGTGATGTCACATGGGTTGAGGTCACATGGTGGCATTGCCCTATATAAGTCCATGCCCACTGCTCAGACGGCATTCCAGCGCCGGACCTCGTCGTGTCAACATCGAATGGAAGAGAAGGGAGAAGACAGCGGAGACAAGCCCTGTGCTCCGCGGAGGAGACAGGCAGAAGCGGAAGGCATCGCAGAAGCCCGGAGAGTGGCGCCCTCCGGCGGAAGACACCGTACAAGCCCGGGACCCTCCCCCAAAGGCAGGAGCCTCCCTGGTGAAGGGGGTCCCGGTGAATTACGTCGCTGAAGACGGGGGTGGGGTGCCAGTGCACCCCCCCCCGCAGAAACCGTCGTGGAAGCCCGGGACCCTCCCCCAAAGGCAGGAGCCTCCCTGGTGAAGGGGGTCCCGGTGAATTACGTCGCTGAAGACGGGGGTGGGGTGCCAGTGCACCCCCCCCCCGCAGAAACCGTCGTAGTAGCCCGGGACCCTCCCCCAAAGGCAGGAGCCTCACTGGTGAAGGGGGTTCCGGCAGAAGATGGCGAAGCCCGGGGCCTAATGGGGTGGTGGTGGGGGGCCCCGGCAGAAGACCCCCGGCTGACTAATAAATTAATTTATTCATGTGTGGTGTATTATTTTTTTCCATTTTTTTCCCCAGGTGAATGGGTAGGGGTACAATGTACCCCCATACTCATTCACATAGGGTGGGGGGCCGGAATCTGGGGACCCCTTTATTAAAGGGGTCTCTCAGATTCTGATAAGCCCTCCGCCCGCATACCCCGACAACCAACGGCCAGGGTTGTCGGGAAGAGGCTCTTGTCCCTATCGACATGGGGACAAGAGTGCTTTGGGGTGGGGGGGCAGTGCCCCCCTCCCCCACAGCACACACTCCCCCATGTTGAGGGCATGTGGTCTGGTATGGCTCAGGAGGGAGGGGGGCGCTCGCTCGTCCCCACCCCCATTCCTGTCTGACCAGACTGCGTGCCTGGGATAATGGCTTGGTTTGGATCTTGGGGGGGACCCCACGCTATTTTTTTTTGCGCGGGTTTAACCCCTTATGTTCCAGACCAAGCCTAAGAGCCTGGTATGCACCTGGAGGGAACCCACCTTATTTTTTTTTTTTTGGGGTCTGGAGTTCCCCTTCATGAACAGCGATCTGTCATTTACACATGTCAGTCCCACCCCCCCTACAGTTAGAACACACCCAGGGAACATATTTAACCCCTCCCTCGCACCTAGTGTTAACCCCTTCCCTGCCAGTGGCATTTTTAGAGTAAGCAATGCATTTTTTACAGCACTGATCGCTAGAAAAATGCCAATGGTTCCAAAAAAGTGTTCGATGTGTCCGCCATAATGTCGCAGTACCGATAAAAATCGCTGATCGCCCCAATAACTAGTTAAAACAAAAAAAAAAATATTTTGTAGACGCTGTAACTTTTGCAAAAACCAAACACTAAACGCTATTTGCGATTTTTTGGAACCAAAAAGATGTAGAATACGTATCGGCCTAAACTGAGTTTTTTTTTAGTTTTTACAATATATATTTTTGGGGATATTTATTATAGCAAAAAGTAAAAATAATTTTTACATATGTGGGCGGGACTTACGCAAGTCCCGCCCACATATATAAACATCGTTCAAACCACACATGTGAGGTATTGACGCGTGCCTTAGAGCGAGAGCAATACTTTTACCACTAGACCTTCTTTGTAACTATAAACTGGTAACCTGGAAAAAAAAATAAAAGGTCGCCTATGGGGATATTCACGGAATTCATTTTGGCCCCATTGCAGGAGTGTTTCCAATAGTAAAGCGTGACATGTAAGGTATCTATTTACTCAGTGTAACATCATCTTTCACATTATCCCCAAAAATTGGGCTCACTTTTGTGTTTTGTTAATTTTTAACCACTTGAGCCCGGACCATATTTCTGGTCAATGACCGGGCAAGTTTTTGGGATTCAGCACGGCGTCGCTTTAACTGAAAATTGCGCAGTCGTGCGACGTGGCTCCCAAACAAAATTGGCAACCTTTTTTTTCCCACAAATAGATTATTAAATGTGCGTGTTTACTTCTGTCTTTAACACCTCCCCTTCAGGCTGGAAAGCATCAGATCAGGGGAAACAAAAAAAAAAAAAAGCTCTCATTCCATTGCAGCTTGGTTCCTACATGTGTGATGAACTGAGCATGCTCAAACACTTAGAAAAAAATTATCCTTTCTTTTTAAAAGGTGAAAAACACTCCTTGGATGCTCATAGAGCGTGGTTTGGGTTAATTGCAGGTGTGCCCAATTACAAGCTCACCCAAACTAGAGACTGCAATTTGTTCATGTGATTTCAATTGCTTCATTACTAGCACTGTTATAAAAAGCTTGGATCGATCAGTCCTCAGCTGCCCTCAGAAGGGGCAGGCTGGCAGAAATGCTGTTGCTAAACACAAATGTGGTTTGTTGCATGGGTTTTGTTTTATATTGCCAATGGTTTTGGTTTATTTTTAAATGATGTTCACTTTGATGTATTTGTCTATGTGGCCTTATTTTATGAAAAATGTGTGAAGCTATGGTTGTTTAGAATTTTGAAATGTATTTTTGTTTGTGTTTGTTTGTTTGTCTTTTTTCGCTTTCCTTGTTTTGTTGACCAATAAAAATTACTTTAAAATTGTTAAGTTTGTCTTTTGTTACTTTTTCATGCTACATATGTTGACAGCTGCAGCTGAAATCGGTTTGGGCCTAACAAATTATGTGTGTCTAAGCTTCTTTCCTGGTGTGTAATCATGAAATGTTTGCCATGTTTATTCCCCATGACTTTAAAGACAAAAACTGGTAAGTATTTTATTTTTTCTGCAGTGGTCCTCAGCCCTCAAGTACCCCCGACAGGACATGTTTTGTGGATTTCTCTTATCAAGAATTGCTGTCCAGACTGTATTTTAAAGCACATGTGCAAGATGAAGGAAAACCTGCAAACATGGCCTGTGGGGGGGGTTTGCTATTGGTGGACAGGCTTGACGTGCTGATTTACAGCACTGTGCTTAAATCTAGCGCAAGGCAATCCTATTCAAATTGTGGGTGTTTGAGGGAAGCCAAGTGAGTGTTAGAACCCCTGCTTTGTGTTTTTTTATTTTTGTGTTGAGCTTTGTGTCCCTTTTCTTAAAATTGGCTTCACTTCCTGTCACACAGCTGAACAGGAAGTGAGGTTAAAACCCTACCAGTGTCATTTCTTGGGGACACAGGTCAATCTAACTAGTGTCCCCATTAAGCAAATTGCACTCCAGCACTGCTGTGTACACCCCAAATCATGGGTCTTCAAACTACGGCCCTCCAGTTGTTCAGGAACTACAATTCCCATCATGCCTAGTCATGTCTGTGAATGTCAGTGCATTACAAGGCCTCATGGGATGTGTAGTTCTAAAACAGCTGGAGGGCCGTAGTTTGAGGATCCCTGCCCCAAATGATTATTTAGTTTGGGGTTTAGTAAAGGCAAAGCCACTCTGCAGTACAAGCATAGTTGCTGAAAATCAGAGAGGAAGCACTGATGGTTTTAACATCCAATCCTGTAGAAGCAAAGTTGTTTTGTTTTCTTTCTTCCTTGCTTTGCACTTGTAGTGCAAAGTGGATTTGCCTTTAGTCAATGGACCCCAAAGTCCAAGATCCCTAATAATTTGGGGTGTACACAGCAAAATGCTAGAGTGCAATTTACATAATGGGAAACTATTTAGCTTGATCTCTGTGTCCCCAAGAAAAGATATTAGTAAGGTTTTACCCTCACTTCCTGTTTGGCTATGTGACAGGAAGTGAATGAATTAGAAAGGGTGAAGACACCTCACAAATGTTGTCACTATCAGGGGTGCAGACATCCCCAAAAAATGAGCAGATAATACTTATTTGCAAATTAATCATTTTTTAGTTAACATTGGGTGGGGTGCTCTAACGCACACATTCCTACATATTAGCAACGCTCTATCCTGGCCTATTGGCATGGTTATATTTTTTGGGGCTCTCAATAAAACTCTATGAAATTTGTGCTTAAACTAGAACCAGGGGCGGACTGACAACTCATGTGGCCCCTGGGCAATAGAAGATTATGGGGCCCCTCTGGCTTACAGATGACCACCACGCCAGGAGGTAGTGCAGAGGCGGGCAGCTAAAATCTTGGGATATTCACATTAAAAGAATGTCATTTTCGGACATATCAGGGACAGATCTAAAAAAAACACAGATTTTTACATACTGTCCCTGGTTTTACTGAGCCTGGCAACCCGGATGGGGCCCCCTAGTGGCATGGGGCCCTTGGGCAGTGCCCGAGTGACTCAATGGTCAGTCCGCCCCTGACAAGAACTATAATCAACAAGTTTTATTTTCTTTAATTTTGGATAGAGTGAGGGAGGGTTATAGGCCCTGTCAGTTTATTTTGTATTATCTGTGTCCAATTGGGGAGATTTGCCTTCACTTCCTGCCCCATAGCCAAACAGGAAGTGAGAGAAAAACTATGCAAATTAACCACTTCCCGCCCAGCCTATGGCCGATTTACGTCCGGGAAGTGGTTACACAATCCTGACAGGACGTCCTGCAGGATTTCATGCCGCACGCGCCTGTGGGGGCACGCAGTGCGGCGATCGGTGATGCGGGGTGTCAGTCTGACACCCTGCATCTCCGATCTCGGTAAAGAGTCTCTCACGGAGACGGAGACTCTTTACCACGTGATCAGCCGTGTCCAATCACGGCTGATCACGATGTAAACAGGAAGAGCCATCGATGGCTCTTCCTCACTCGCGTCTGACAGACGCGAGTATAGGAGAGCCGATCGGCGGCTCTCCTGACAGGGGGCGTTCGCGCTGATTGTTTATCAGCGCAGCCCCCCCTCGGATCACCACACTGGACCACCAGGGATGCCAGGGTGTGCAAAAACAAAAAAAATATAGAACAAAAAAACAAAAAGCAATAAAAAATAAGAAAAAAGATGCCAATCAGTGCCCACAAATGGGCACTGACTCGGAAAATCAGTGCCACCCCACAGTGTCCATCAGTGCCACCCCACAGTGCCCATCCATGCACAGTGCCCACCTATCAGTGCCCACCTGTGCCACCCATAAGTATCCATCAGTGCCACCCATAAGTGCCGCCCATCTGTGCCGCCCATGAGTGCCCATCAGTGCCGCCTATGAGTGCCCATCAGTGCCGCATAGCAGCGCCGCCAATCAATGCCACCTCATCTGTGCCGTCAGTACTACCTCATCGATGTCCATCAGTGCCATCTCATCGGTGCCCATCAGTGCCGCCATATCAGTGCCCGTAATTGAAAGAGAAAAACTTATTTACAAAAAAATTAACCTAAAAAAATAAAAACTTTTTTTTGTTTCAAAATTTGCAGTCTTTTTTTAGTTGTTGCGCAAAAAAAAAACGCAGAGGTGATCAAATAACAACAAAAGAAAGCTCTATTTGTGGGGAAAAAAGGACGCCAATTTTGTTTGGGTACAGTGTTGTATGACCGCGCAATTGCCATTCAAAGTGCGACAGTGTTGAAAGCTGAAAATTGGCTTGGCGGGAAGGTGCGTAAGTGCCTGGTATGGAAGTGGTTAAGGGAATCCAGTGCCCCCCCAGAACTAGTGTGTGGGTCCCCTGAAAATTACTGGGCGGGGTTATACAAAAACAGGGTGTGACCTTGACAGGAAGGGGTGGGTCATTTTTCTATTAGGAGGTGCAGATATGTAGTCAGGCCTAGGGCAGAACCAAACCTAAATATACTACTGCATATTAGGGCTTATTTAGACCGGAACCGATTTACAGCGTGTTTTTATATTGTGGGAGGAAACCCACGCAGGCACAGGGAGAACATGCAAACTCCATGCAGATGCTGTTACGGGCGGGATTCGAACCAACGACTCTTTTGCTGCTAGGTCAAAGTGCTATACACTACACCACTGTGGTGAACGAACATGATTGCAGCTGAAAGCATGAGAACTTTTATTTTTTTTGTCAATACCATGCTTTCCAGCCTTATTGACCCCGCCTCTCTCCATAAAGAGGACCTGTCACACACTAGTCCTATTACAAGGGATGTTTACATTCCTTGTAATAGGAAGAAAACTGATCATTTTTTTTTTTTTTTTTATTTCAGTGTAAAACATTATAAAACTAAATAAAAATAAATAAGAAAACCCCCAAAAAAAAATTTTAAGCGCCCCGTCCCGACGAGCTCGCGCACAGAAGCAAACGCATACGCGAGTAGCGCCCGCATATGAAAACGGTATTCAAACCACACAAGTGAGGTATCGCCGCGATCGTTAGAGTGAGAGCAATAATTCTAGCCCTAGACCTACTCTGCAACTCAAAAAATGCAACCTGTAGAATTTTTTAAACGTCGCCTATCGAGATTTTTAAAGGGTAAAAGTTTGATGCCATGCCACGAGCGGGCGCAATTTTTAAGCGTGACATGTTGGGTATCATTTTACTCGGCGTAACATTATCTTTCACAATATATAAAAAAATTGGGCAAAATGTATTGTTGTCTTATTTTTTAATTCAAAAAAGTGATTTTTATCCAAAAAAAAGTGCGCTTGTAAGACCGCTGCGCAAATACGGTGTGACAAAAAGTATTGCAATGACTGCCATTTTATTCCCTAGGATGTCTGCTAAAAAAAAATATATAATGTTTGGGGGTTCTGATTAATTTTCTAGCCAAAAAAATGTGATTTTCACATGAAGGAGAGAAGTGCCAGAATTAACCCGGTGGGCAAGTGGTTAAAGTACTCATGGCTATAAAGAATAGAGTCATTGCTCATTAAAAAAAAAAAAAAAAAAAGGGGGTCCCTCCAAATTAAATTACCAGGCCCTTCAGGTCTGGAATGGATATTAAGGGGAACCCCGCCGTAAAAAAACCCCCAAAAAATGGCGTGGGGTCCCCCCAAATATCCATACCAGACCCTTCAGGTCTGGTGTGGATTTTAAGGGGAACTCCACCCCAAATTGAAAAAAAAAATGGCGTGGAGTCCCCCTAAAAATCCACACCAGACCCTTATCCGAGCACGTTGACCTGGCCGGCCGCAGAAAAGAGGGGGGGACAGAGTGCGGCCCCCCCCCTCTCCTGAACCGCACCAGGCCACATGCCCTCAACATGGGGAGGATGTCCCCATGTTGATGGGGACAAGGGTCTCATCCCCACAACCCTTGCCCGGTGGTTGTGGGGGTATGCGGGCGGGGGGCTTATCAGAATCTGGAAGACCCCTTTAACAAAGGGGACCCTCAGATCCTGGCCCCCCCCCCTATGTGAAATGGTAATGGGGTACATTGTACCTCTACCATTTCACCCCAAAAAAAATGTCAGTGTTAAAAATGACAGTAGCCGGTTTTTGACAAATCTTTTAATAAAATCTTCTTTTCTTCTTTCCTTCGGGTTTCTTCCGCTGCTTCTTTCTTCTCGTCCACATCTTGCCCGACGTGTTCTTCTATCTTCTCCGTCCGTCCTTCAGCCTTCTGGTCCCGCATCTTGCCCGTTGTCTTGTCCTGTCTTCTTCTCCGTCCGCCTCCTCGTCCGCATCTTGGGTCTTCTGCGGTGTTCTTCTCGTCCCCGGACCCAGCGTTTGAATTTGATTTGGCCGCCGTTTTCCCGCTCCTGGGACCCGCCCCCCTCTGACGCCACAAGTAAACTCCTTAGAAGGTCATGTGCGTCAGAGGGGGGCGGGGTCACATGAGTGTGACACGGCGGGAACTTCTTCTCCGGGCGGCGCGATTGAAATTGAATTCCCCCGCTGTGTGACGCTCTGCGACCCCGCCCCCCTCTGACGCACATGACCTTCTAAGGAGTTTACTTGTGGCGTCAGAGGGGGGCGGGGTCACATGAGTGTGACACGGCGGGAACTTCTTCTCCGGGCGGCGCGATTGAAATTGAATTCCCCCGCTGTGTGACGCTCTGCGACCCCGCCCCCCTCTGACGCACATGACCTTCTAAGGAGTTTACTTGTGGCGTCAGAGGGGGGCGGGTCCCAGGAGCGGGAAAACGGCGGCCAAATCAAATTCAAACGCTTGGTCCGGGGACGAGAAGAACACCGCAGAAGACCCAAGATGCGGACGAGGAGGCGGACGGAGAAGAAGACAGGACAAGACAACGGGCAAGATGCGGGACCAGAAGGCTGAAGGACGGACGGAGAAGATAGAAGAAGACGTCGGGCAAGATGTTGACGAGAAGAAAGAAGCAGCGGAAGAAACCCGAAGGAAAGAAGAAAAGAAGATTTTATTAAAAGATTTGTCAAAAACCGGCTACTGTCATTTTTAACACTTTGACATTTTTTTGGGGTGAAATGGTAGAGGTACAATGTACCCCATTACCATTTCACACAGGGGGGGGTCAGGATCTGGGGGTCCCCTTTGTTAAAGGGGTCTTCCAGATTCTGATAAACCTCCCGCCCGCATACCCCCACAACCACCGGGCAAGGGTTGTGGGGATGAGACCCTTGTCCCCATCAACATGGGGACATCCTCCCCATGTTGAGGGCATGTGGCCTGGTGCGGTTCAGGAGAGAGGGGGGGCCGCACTCTGTCCCCCCCTCTTTTCTGCGGCCGGCCAGGTCAACGTGCTCGGATAAGGGTCTGGTGTGGATTTTTAGGGGGACTCCACGCCATTTTTTTTTCAATTTGGGGTGGAGTTCCCCTTAAAATCCACACCAGACCTGAAGGGTCTGGAATGGATATTTGCCGGGAACCGCACGTCTTTTTTTTTTTTGGTTTTTACGGCGGGGTTCCCCTTAATATCCATTCCAGACCTGAAGGGCCTGGTAATTTAATTTGGGGGAACCCCTACACATTTTTTTGTTTGTTTTATGAATGAATCCCTTTAGAATTGTCAGAGCCGACAATTCATTATAGCCGCGTGTGAATTTTTAAATGACTTTTTTCCTTCTGAATGTCACTTTGTGCAGGGGGAGTTCTAAGTGCGGGAAAAATGCGCTATTTCACATGCTGACATTACACCCCCCCTAGGTACGAAATTTAAAGGAATATTTCACTTTTATTGTTTCACTTTAAGAATTATTAATTTCACTGCTCCCGAAAAAACGGCCGTTTTAAAAAATAAAAAAAGCATTGATACATGTTCCCTGGGGCAGGACTGAGGTCCCCAAACACTTTTTAGGACAAAACTTGCAGATTAGCCTTTAAAATGAACACTTTTGATTTCTCCCATAGACTTCTATAGGGAGTTCGGCGCGGCTTTACATATTAGTTTCAATGCGCCGGCTGCTACGCTGGTTCATGCGCCCAATTAAGCCTCCACCCGGAGTACTAATTAATGCATGAACCAGCGCAGCGCACATAGCTTAGTAAATCAGGCCCAATGTACTGATCCCGAAGTTTAGCTTTAAGACGCATACTGAATAGCACATTTCTCTGTCACTCTGCTTGTATGCAGGTGCAGCCTCTTTTCTCCACTGCAGGTGGTGCTCATCTACAGTTGCAATGCAGAAGGAGAGGACGTCAAGAGGTGGTTCCTCTATGGTTTTGTGGGTCACTGGGGCAGCAATCTGGTTGGATGCTGGTCACCCATGGGACTCTGGTGGACATCTTGGGTTAGACAGAGCCTTATTAGGGTCCTGTTTCCTGGGTTTGGTGCACATTTCTCATGTGGACAGCGTAGGGACAGGGTACCTATCTGTCAGGGACAGCAATAGCGGCAAGAAAAAGTTCCAGATGAAAATAGAGGCCCGGATTCACAAAGCACTTGCCCTGACGTATCTCCAGATACGCTGCGTAAGTGCAAATATGCGCCATCGTATCTATGCGCCGGACTCACAAACTAAGATACGCCTAAAAACAGGCTTCATCCCACCGACGTAACTTGCCTACGCTGGCGTAGAGTGGGCGCATATTTACGCTGGACGCATGTGGCATTCCCATTGATTTTCTATTCAAATATGCAAATGAGGCAGATACGGCGATTCACGAACGTACGTCCGCCCGACGCGGTGCGCGTAAAGTCATACGTCTGGCGTAAAGTTATGCCCCATAAAGGAGGTGTAACTCAGCAGCATCCATGCAAAGGGCTGCACCAGGGAACACAAGCCGGCGTATTTTACGTAGTTTACGTTGGACGTGAATATGGCTGGGCATAGGTTACGTTCACGCCGTAGGCAGTGATCCGACGTATCTTAGGCAGTTGTTCCGACGTGATTCTGAGAATGTGTCCACGGGACGGCACATGCTCCGTTTGTTATAAGTATCTGTCTGACACTCAGCCCATCATTTGCATGGGGTCACGCCTCATTTGCATGGCTCACGCCCACTTCCGCTTACGCCAGAGAAACCCAGCGCAGTTTTGGGAGCACTGGCTTTGTCAATTCAGTGCTTGCCTCTCTGCGCTGCGTCGGCATAGCGTATCTTATTTGCGCTACGGCGGCGTAATGTGCGCCCGTTTTCTGTGAATCCGGGGCAGAAAGTTTAGGAACATGCCACTGTTCTTGGAAATCTCCCCACTTGGGCTTAGATGGCCAGGCTGCATCACGCCCCTCAAGACAGACGCTGTCAGCTCAGGTGAGACCTGCTCCACTACACGCTGTGAAAATTGTGTTCCCGGTTGAGCTGCCTTCTTCCAGGTTATTTGAACTGTTTATCCTTGTGTAATACAAGTTCTGCATTACTTCTGATTTACGTAACCACTTCAGCCCCGGAAGGATTTTCCCCCTTAATGACCAGAGCATTTTTTGCAATACGGCACTGCATCACTTTAACTGACAATTGCGTGGTCGTGCGACGCTGTACCCAAAAAAAAAAAAGTTTTCTTTCCCCACAAATAGAGCATTCTTTTGGTGGTATTTGATCAACTCTGTGGTTGTTCTTTTTTGCTCTATAAACAAAAAAACACTGACAATTTTGAAAAAAAAATATATATTTTTTACTTTCTGCTATAATACATATCAAAAATAAAATATATATATATAAAAAACTAATTTATTCATCAGTTTAGGCCAATATATATTCTTCTACATATTTTTCGTTAAAAAAAATCACAATAGGTGTATATTGATTGATTTGCACACAAGTTATCGCATTTACAAACTATGGGAAAGATTTAGGGACTTTTATTTTTATTTTTTTTACGCGAGGCCCAACTGAAGGCGAACAAAACGAACAAGTCAAACAAATAGAGATTTATTTAGGTAGACATTGCACTAACAACCTAATTTTTCATGGTCTTACCCTCACATTTCTGTTATAGCACTTGTACGAGTAAATCTTATTATGACTACATGGTTCAACAGATGCCAGGGTTTGACAGCACTAATCAATACGCTCCATAATCGAATGGACCTGGTCAGATACACCCACTCTCTTCCTCTATAGTACAAGTGTGCATGATTAGGCATGTAATAATAATTTTTTTGGTCCCAATTTTATTTTTTAAACATTTATTTTTACATTTTTTTGTTTATTTTTTGCATGTTACCAGAGCAGTATAGTGTTACAGTAACAGTACAGTGTTACCATAGTGATATTTACTACTCTAGGGTAGTGATCAGGATTTTTTTACACTACAATTGCTTATATCAGTGATACTCACTGGTTTAAGCAATCATATTTATGATTGGTATCCATTCATCCATTGTGTACTATTGTGATTGGCCACAGGTATCACACGGTACAGATGGACTGTGATTGGCCTTGTCTATACAACGTGATCACTGTGACCAATCACAGAGATCAACACAATAAATGGCTTTGAATGAAAGCCATTCATTGTGTACAACTGTCATGTGATCGCTGTGATTTGTCAATAACGCCAACATACAGTGGTACTATGAAGAATAAAGATGTGTAAAAAGTATAATAAACATATAAACATTATCAATGATATTTGTTAGCTCCAGTGACTCCAGTACCTAGTTATGAATATGGCTTCTGCATCTTAGAGATCAGATATAGTACAAAGCAGATAAAAAAGGTCATGGTACATTGGTTTTGCCTGCAAAGAACCCTTTTACCTAACAACGTGTTTGTTGTATTGCCTAGATGCTAGACAGCCATCTCATACTGCACAGGATGGTAACATCTTCCTGCTGGAACATTTTATTCTAACAATGGGACTTCTCACACTCTAAATACACTGATCAGCGGCTGCCGCGTGTCAATTCCAGCATGTTCCCTGAAATGCGGCAGTGATCAGTGTATGGCCAGCTGTGAAGAAATGCTGTAAAGTAAAGTCTGGTACACACCGCAACCCACTGGATTGAACAAAAAAAAAAAACCTGAGAGCTCTGGTCTGAGCCGCTGTACTAACAATCCGACATTGGTACAGCGATCTCCCCTGCTGTTTTTTTGTGTGCTGACAGGGGGGAGGCCCCCCTTTAGAACACTTCCTAATTATTGGCTGGGAGCGCTGATTGGGATCCGGTCAGCTGCTGGTTTTACACAGGCTGAATGTCGGCTGGTTTTATTGAACGGTGCTAGGCTTAAGAATGCCTTAAATATATATATTTTTTAATTGTTTATTTCTATCAATTCGCAAAATGTAAAATGAGCGAACAGAAGAAAAATCGAAATCAAATCAATAATTGGTGTCACTATCCTTTAGCTTCAAACTAACATCAGTTATAACACTTGCACACTTTGTACACATGCACAAAGTCAGGGATTTTGTAGGAGTCGGTGTATGATTAATCAATTATACCAAGCAGATGCTAATTATCATCAATTTCATATGTAGGTTGAAACACCTACATTAACTGAAACAGAAACAGTTGTGTAGGATGGTTAAAACTGGGTGAGGAACAGCCAAACTCTGCTACTAAGGTGAGGTTGTGGAAGATGGTTTCATGTCACAGGTCATACACCATGGCAAGACTGAGCATAGCAGCTACACTGCATCAGCAAGGTCTCTCACAGGCAATGATTTCAAAGCAGACTGGTGTTTCATGATGTGCTGTTTTGAAAAAGCATCAATGTTGAGGACTGTTGATGCAGTGATCAGCCAAGGAAACTTAATGTAGCAGATGAAAGACACATCATGCTTACTTTGCTTTGATATCGGAAGATATCCATCATGCCATCAGCACAGAACTGGCAGAAACCACTGGGACCCATGTACACCCATCTATTATCCAGAGATGTCTGTCCAGAAGTGGTCTTCATGGAAATATTGCGGCCAAAAGCTCTACCTCTGACATGGAAACAAGGCTAAGCGAATCAACCATACACAAAAACAGGAACATAAAACAGGTGCATAAAAATAGCAACAGGTGCTTTCAAAAGTCAAAATGCTTAATCTTTGGCTGTAGCAGGAGGCAGTTTGTTCACTGAAGGGCTGGAGTGCAGTACAATAATGAGTGTCTGCAGGCAACAGTGAAGCACGGTGAAAGTTCCTTGTAAGTTTGGGGCTGCATGTCTGCAAATTAGATTGGGGATTTTGTCAGAATCAGTGGTGTCCCCAATGCTGAGAAATACAGGCAGATATTTATCCATCATGCCATACCATCAGGCATGGGCGTCCGCTCCATAGGGCAAGGGAGGGCGCTTGCCCCCCCTAGAAATCAGTGCCATGATTCTCAGTGAGAAAAACAGCGGGCAGGAAGCAAGGCGGCGGCACAGCGAATCCAATTAGAGCTGCTCTCTCTCTCTTTTAGCTCCAGCTGACAGAGAGGGGGAGTGGGGTTGTTATTTCCTTGGGGGGGGCTCCATTTTTTATGATATTGTTATTCAAAGTTGCTAGTTGCTTGATAGTTGCATCAGGTTTCTCAAACCTTTGCATGCCTGCGCTTTATGTGATAATGACTAAGCCCCTCCCCTTCATGACATTGTCAAAAAGGGACCGAGTATGGATGACCTTAAAATGATGCCCCCCCCTGAAAAAAGTTCAGCGGACGCCCATGCCATCAGGTAGTAGTGTGGTAATATAGTGTATATGTCAAGTGGTGTGCCACACATTTCACAACTAATGCAATCTGTGCACTTTGATGGGTTCCCAAAAGAAGGCATGAGGCACAAGTTGTCTTGCACGTGTAAGTAAAACAGCTGTTTCGGCCATCCCTGCTCTTTCTCAAGTTCACAAATGTCCTGAAGAATAATGTGCAATTGTTAAATCACATGAAAATGGAAATACATCAGTCTCATAGTAACTAAGTAACTGATTATCAACAAAACATATACACAGTAATTCAATACTGTGAATAGTACACAAGTCCAAAATACATGAATTGCAACTTTGTGTTCACATTCTCATTCATGATCAAAGATCTTCCTCCATCTGCAAAAACATAAATAGATGAAAAAAACAATGTCACGTAATCCTCACAATGTTTAGAAGAACAGGCAATAGCCTTTGCTTAGATCCCATTGATAAAGTTTTGGATAAAAAGCATTAAAATAAGAGCAAGAGTACCTGTGTCACATCCCTTCCTTTTTTTTCTGCGGTACCATGGCGGAATACAGTTCCGGCGCCTCTAGCACTAAATGTATGTATTGTCAAGGGGTGCTGGGGGAATGCTGGAGTGGCTATTGAAGCTGGCTGTTGAGGAATCTTTCATCACTGAAAGGATCTATTGTTGCTGGTGGGAGATCTACTGTTGCTGGCTGGCCAATTGTTGCTGGGATCCTCTGTTGAGGGAGGTGTTTACTGTTGCTGGTTGCTGGAGGTTCCATCGATGCTGGCTGCTGGGAGATCTATTGTTGCTGGGGGTATATTGTTGTGGGGAGTGTAATATTGCTTGGGCAAATTTATTGTTGCTGTGGGGTCGACTGTTGCTGGCTGCAGGAGATCTATTTTACTGCTTTTCTTGTCATCAATACACATTCCATACAAACAACTTAGCACCACAAAATTATACTGTGGTTCTGTATTGTCTAAAAGGGGGGTAACTGGGAGGTGGGAAGGGGGTTAATCAAGGGAAGGTGCTTGGAGGTGGATAGGGGACAAAGACAAGGGGACGAAAACAAGGGTATTTTGGAAGGTTTTATTGCCTGCACCAAAACTGCCAAGAGAATAGCCGGGATATTCTTGAGCAAAACCTGTACTACTCTGTGTGTGATTTGAGTCTAGGACGGAGGTCCAGCTTCCAGCAGGACAATGACCCCAAACACACTGCTAAAGCAACACTTGAGTGGTTTAATGAGAAACATGTAAATGTGTTGGAATGGCCTAGTTAAAGCCCAGATCTCAATCCAATAGAAAATCTGTGGTCAGACTTAAAGATTGATGTTCACAAGCGCAAATCATCTGGAGCAGTTTTGCAAGGAGGAATGGGCAAATATCCCAGAGGAAGTGGCGGTGTGGCCATAGTGGGCGCAGGAGCGCCGCCCCCTCTCTCCTGCACTTGCCACTCAACAATAGATAGATTCATGCATTGCATGAATCTATCTATTGTCGCCGCTGCCACCCACTATTCAGGTGTTCGGCCCCCTGTTGAGCACCGGCCATCTGAATAACAGCAGTGGGTGTGTTTTGGAAGTGCCTGATTAGAGCGAGAGGCTCTAATAGGCTTCCAGATTAGAGCCTGTGGGCCCTAATCGGCTTCCAAATGGTTAAGCAGCGGGCACACAAATGTTTTAACCATGCTGTGTTAGTGTTTGCTTCCCTAACACTGATCCGCCTCTCAGCCAATCAGGTTCACCGAGTCTGGTTACCGGTCACCTGATTGGCTAAAGCAGCAGGCTTGGAGGAACAAGAGGAGGAGTGGGTGGGAGAAGAGTCTTCCTCACCCACTGCCAACCCGAGACAAGGTAAGGGCCGGGCAGATGGCGGGCATGCAGAGGGCAACATTTGGGACACTGTGGCACACTGGCAGTATTGGGCACATTGGCAGCATTGGACACACTGCCACACTGGCAGCATTGGGAACACTGGCAGCACTGGGCACACTGGCAGCAGCATTTGGCACATGGCACACTGGCAGCATTTGGCCCACTTGCAGCATTAGATAGCACAGTTGCAGCATTTGGTGGGCACAGTCGCAGCATTTTGTGGGCACATTGGCAGCATTTGATGGCACAGTGAGAGCGTTTGATGGCACAGTGGCAGCGTTTGCTGGCACAGTGGCAGCTTTTGATGGCACAGTGGCAGCATTTGATGGCACAGTGGCAGCTTTTGATGGCACAGTGGCAGCGTTTGATGGCACAGTGGCAGCATTTGATGTTTTTTTTTCAAATTCTTTAAGTTTATTTGCGCCCCCCCCCAAAACAAATTTAGCACCAGCCGTCACTACCCAGTGGTAAGATGTGGCAAGCTCATAGAGACTTATCCAGAGCTACTTGGAGCTGTGATAGCCGCAAAAGGTGGCTCCTACAAAGTATTGACTTTAGGGGGGTGAATAGTTATGCACATTGACTTTTTCAGTTATTTTGTCCTATTTGTTGTTTAAAAAAAAAAATCTTTAAAGTTGTGCATGTTCTGTAAATTAAAGCGGAGGTTCACCCTAAAAAACATCTATGTACCATCCCATCCAGCATACTTGCGTCAGCTACAGTATGCTTTTTTTTTTTGCGCTGTATTTACCGTTTAATCCTTCAGTTTCTTTTCAGACACCCGCGGGGAGTAGGCGTTCCTATGAAGAGGGGAACATGATTGACGTCCGGCTATGGCGCGTCACACGCTATAGCCGGACGTCAATCATGTGCCCCTCTTCATAGGAACGCCTACTTCACGCGGGAGTCTGAAAAGAAACTGAGGAATTAAACGGTAAATACAGCGCAAAAAAAAAGAAAAAAGCTTACTGTAGCTGATGCAAGTATGCTGGACGGGGTGGTATATAATTCTTTTAGGGTGAACCTCCGCTTTAAATGATGCAAATCATCAAACAATCCATGTTAATTCCAGGTTGTGAGGCAACAAAACACAAAAAAAGGGGGGTGAATACTTTTGCAAGGCACTGCCAAACTGCAGTTTCTAAAGGTACAGGGCCGGATTCAGATAGAATAGCCTATCTTTCTGCGGGCGTAATGTATCTCAGATACGTTACGCCGCCGTAAATTAGGGCGCAATTTCCGTATTCAGAAACCACTTGCGCCCTAAGTTACGGCGGTGTAACGTATGTGTGTCGGCGTAAGCCCGCCTAATTCATGTGGATGATGTGGGTGTGTTTTATGCATATTAACTGTGACCCCGCGTATTTAACGTTTTTTACGAACGGCGCATGCGCCGTTTGTGAAAAAATCCCAGTGCGAATGCTCGAAATTACACCGCAAATCGTCAATGCTTTAGACGTGAACGTAACTTACGTACAGCCCTATTCGCGAACGACTTACGCGAACGACGTAAAATTTTAAAAACTCGACGCGGGAACGACGTCCATACTTAACATTAGCTACGCCTCATATAGCAGGGGTAACTTTACCCCGAAAAAAACTAACGTAAACGACGTAAAAAAAATGCGCCGGCCGGACGTACGTTTCTGAATCGGTGTATCTAGCTCATTTGCATATTCCTCGCATAAATATACGGAAGCGCCACCTAGCGGCAATCGTAAATATGCAGCCTCTGATACGACGGTGTATCTCCTTTCTGAATTTGGCCCACAGACTGCAGAAAGGTATAGACTGCAGCAAGAGAGACATAATTTTGCCCCCGTACAAATCATTAGTAAGACCTCATCTAAAATACGCAGCTCAATTTTGGGCACCAGTTCACAAAAAGGATATTGGGGAACTGGAGAAAGTGCAGAGGAGGCAGAGAAGGGCAACCAAACTGATAAGAGGCATGGAGGAGCTCAGCTATAAGGAAAGATTAGAGGAACTGAATGTATTCTGTCTTGAGAAGAGGAGATTAAGGGGGGATATGATATGACATGTACAAATACATAAGTGGTGTTTGCCAGCATGGCCACTTCAGGGGCACGCCAGACAGGATAATAAATCAGGAAACAGTTGTAACACTATAACAGGAAGTGCCTGAACAATGACTTTCATGGCAAGAACACCGTTTTTTTTTTTAATGTTTTGGAAAGCCGCATAAAAAAAAATAAAAAAATGTCATCACCATTTTTTAAATGTACTATATATGTCATTTTAGCAATTAGATTTAAATTTATTTTAAGCCATCCCAACCTTGTCTAAGAACCTATAATCCTGCAAATATAGTACCCTTTTATATTATGTAGCGCCCCCTTACTTCCAGTATGGGCACTACGCTAAAGTTAGTGGGGAATGGGAGAGTTATTTTTTTGCTCCCATTCACAATTTGTCAAATTTGGGCTGCTGTCATTCCAGAAACATCCTGTAGGTCAGCCTGCGCTCCAGGGGTGTTTTTTCCCCCCCTGGGCGACAGGTGGCGCTAGAGGGGTTCTGGCAGAGTCGCTTTTCCCCAGCAGACAATTAGAGGAGTTTTCCCTCGTGGAGCATGCTGGGGAGGGGTATATGTGGCAGACGCCATCTTTATTGGTTCTTCTCGCGGGTTCCAGGTTCCAGGTGCGGCATCCACCTTTAGAGTGTGCGCATCCAACGGACCCCGGCGATGGCCTTCCAGGCCGGGGTCATATACTATGCAGAGTTCTATGTTGCCGAGAGGAGCCCCAGTGACTTACTGGGTCCCCGGTTCTATTGAGAGGATCCCAGGCTGGATGCCGTTCGATTGGGGGGTCGGCTTGAAGAGAGCCCGGAGGCAAGTTGTCCAACAGGGCTTGAACGAACCAATCGGGGATCTGGTGACCGGAATGCCGACAGGTGCGCTTTGCTGTCATCCGATGACCTATGCTTAAATCTACTGGGAGGATTCGCTCAATTTGTTCATTTAGCTCATTCAAAGTACCTGGCCTGTGACAGAGGCTCTAGAGCCAGGTCCGCGAAGGAGACCTGTTCCTCCCAGCAACACTAAGTGACACTTCGGCTGCCAGGCCTGTGATAGAAGTCTGTCCGGGGGCACTTCACCCACTCTGGCTAGAGTGGCGACGAACTGCAATTTTTAGTACTACTGAGAGCAGGATTGCTTGGTTCTTATCCAGGCCTGATGCTACAAAGTTTTCTCTTTTTCTTCATCAACCTTTTCTTCCTACTTGATGTTGACCGCGTTGGCCTGGAAATAAAGCATTGGAAAACATTTATTCACTGTCTGGACATTCACTCAATACTCTGTTCTCCAACTGCACCCCTAGACAACACTAAGGTAACTTAATACGCCGATCCCAACAACAAATCAGCAGCTCCTGAGGGGGTAGCGCTACAATTATATAATAATACAGCTTCCAATGTAAATGCTGTCATTAAAATGTTTTTATAGTAGATGTGTTGGTTGGTTTTATATTTTTAGAGATAATTTCAGTACAGGCAGCAACACTGGATGAACAAGGCAGAAAAAAATGAGGCAGAAAGATGGGGATGTGGAAATGCTGTCAGGTAAGATTACGGTGTCACTTCAGGGCTGCTTGCACATGGATTGAATGTTCGAAAACGCTGTTAAAATAAATGATCAGCATGGATGTGTTTAGAGCCATTGCTGCCTACAGCATGCAAGAATGAGTGCAGTTACTTGTCCCACCCATTAGCCATATTGTGGGTTTATCATAATGAAAATGAAATCCAGAATGTATTGGTGAACAAAGTAGGCAGTCTGATTTATATAAAAACAGAAATACTATTGGGCTATACAATCCATAAATAATTCAATCATCAATTGGACTGTATGCCGATATTTAACCACTTCCTTACTGGGCACTTAAACCCCCTTCCTGCCCAGAGGACTTTTTGCGATTCGGCACTGCGCCGCTTTAACTGACAATTGCGCGGTCGTGCAACGTGGCTCCCAAACAAAATTGACGTCCTTTTTTCCCCACAAATAGAGCTTTCTTTTGGTGGTATTTGATCACCTCTGCGTTTTTTATTTTTTGCGCTATAAACAAAAATAGAGCAACAATTTTGAAAAAAAAAATGTGAATTTTTTTTTATCCTCAGTCTAGGCCGATACGTATTCTACATATTTTTAGTAAAAAAAAAAAAAAAAATCGCAATAAGCGACTGGTTTGCGCAAGTTATAGTGCCTACAAAATAAAGGACAGAATTTTTTTTTTTTTATAATTTTTTTTTTACTAGTAATGGTGGCGATCTGCAATTTTTATTGCGACTGCGACATTATGGCGGACACATCGGACACTTTTGACACATTTTTGGCACCATTCACATTTATACTGCAATCAGTGCTATAAATCTGCACTAATTACTGTATAAATGTGACTGACTCCAAGGGACACGGCCAGCACAGCAGTTCCCCGCTGCGCGCTCGGGAGCGCGCGCGGGGAACGAGCAAAGGGGCGGACCCCATTAAGGGTTAAGATGCCTGTATAGAAAGAGGATGATTTATAAATGCAAATTTAGAAAAATCTAACCATACTTTCTTAAAGCAGGATTAAACTTCACCATTTTTTTAAATAAATGGTCCCCCTGCAGATTTGTGCCATAATGTGCTACTATACATTGCATTCTAGCACATTATGACACACTTACCTCTCAAAAGATACCCTCCACCTGTCAGTGCTCAGGTGATAACGATTGATTTCCTGATTGATTTCCTGACACAATTTCAGGATTAACCCCATGTCTGCCGGTTGACCCAAATCAATGGGAGCATGCAGTGAGCTGAGAAACACACTGCAACCTCACCCCACTTTATTGGTCCTTTTAAAAACAACATGACATCACAAAACATATGCATTCAGATTGGTTAGCTTGTATAATTCACTCCCATTTACCCGCCCCCCTGTGACGTCTGTACTTAGCACATGGCACACATTCCAAAGTCTTTGGGGGCCATCTTATTCATTCGGTGGTGGGGGCTATGGGAGGAGCTGTTTAGGAGTGCAGTAGAAGGGAGGGGCCAGAGGACAAGGAGCGAGGGGGTGGAAGTCCACATTTGGAAACAGTTCTCTGGTCACGAGACACAAAATTCCTTAATTGAAATGAGGAGAAGCGGCATCTGCTCTCGACTTTAATCCTTTGTCCTTCATTTCCAATGCTGAGTTTATAACTTAACATCATATCTGATATAAATTCTCAAGGAAAATAAACACTATTGTGATACATACTTTTCACACATGCATATATAGAACATGAATATAAAAACAATATGAAAATATAAAATAATATAAAAAAAATATAAGAAGAGGAAACATTTCAGTGGTTCTAATAAAAGAATTAGCATAACTAAAAATAGGAATTTTAGCCTAATCCATCACACAGGCACATCACTCTGCCCAGTCTTCCTTCTGGGTTTGCGCTGTTCACCTGCTTGAATGACCAGTAGTAATAGTAGTATTAATATGTAATAGTATGTGGCCTAGAGTATGTCTTTTCCAATATCATTTTACTTACACATTTGCCACTCTTCCTGTATAAAACATTGGGACAATTTTTAAACATTTATTTCTATGTATATGTATTATCAATACATACATCAAAACATCTACCTCACCCAAATTGATAACTTGAATTTTGTAGGTTCCTTCTATCCATTCTCTCAATCTTCTTCCGAATTTGGCAAAACCTAAATAAACCATTGTTACTTTTATCATACCCTACTCCTTTAAGCTATCAAAAATTCTAAATGTTTGGAATCATATCAATGACAAAGCGGAGCCTTAATTATCTCCTTACTCCTTTCCTGAAATTTTAGCTGTCGGTCTTTGTTGCTTTTTTAATCCTGAAAGCCCAAATGTTTTTTGGGAACCCATTTGCAATATTCTCAATCCATGAAATAAGACCTTTCCTAAAAAGTCAGTCTACCCAAAAATATCAAATTTTTAGGTAGAACCTAGTGCAATGAGGTATACTTCTTCTATCTCTTGATGACGCTGATGAGAATAACTTTTTGCCATTGCTCTTGGTTCTGTTGCCATCCACAATGAGGTGCTTGGTGTTCCCCTTCTCCTTTGGGTGTTTCCACTTCTCCTTTTACATTCTCCAAAATACCACATAAGTTAAAGTGGAAGTAAAAGCAAAATCGAACTAATTGTAATCTTACTCTCAGCCACATTCTAAGCCTAATCTATCTAGCCCTGTAAAGGAAAAAATCGTCCTTCGCTCTGGTCCCTGGCAGAGCTGTCTGTAGTGGCTTCAGTGTGTGGGAGTGTGCAGGAGAAGCAGCTGACAATGGAAGCTCCATAGTAACTCTATGGGTAGCGTTACTTCCTAGGCATTTCCCAGTCATTGTTGGCTATCTCCTGCACGTAGAGGGCACCTCTGGAGACTGGACCGGAATGGCTGCAGAACAGGTAAGTATAATGATTTTTTCCTTACAAGGATAGATAGATTAGGCTTAGAATGTGGCCGAGAGTAGGTTTAGAGTTAGTTAGGTTTTGCTTTTACTTCCACTTCCAAATGTGGAAGCTGGCATTGTTAACCTCCTGGCATTATCAGTGACATCAGAATACTTGCTCCTGTCCCTTTTTACCTTTTCTCATCACCTGTGACCTTAGTTCTTGGGCACCCAATCTTCCCACCAGGACCGGATGATAATAACTTCAAACACCTATCCTAATTAGGCAATAGACTAAATATGACCTCATGAGGCTGAACCACATAGAATTAGACTTTCCAAAGACTCCCTTTTATTTGGAACTCTTATCAACTTTTTACTTTTAACTCAATACCACACAAGAGAAAATTATCTCCAGCAGTAACATGCTACAAATATCTTTGCCACCTAAGAAAACCAACGTTAGAAATGTAATTTGTTTGCCCAGAGATAATGTCCCTTGTGAAAAAGTAAGTAACCCCTATGGAAACTGTTGACTTTTTCAACATATTTGAACAGGCAACCATTAGATCTTGATTCAATAATACCCACAGTATTTTGAAATGGGAATCTGAACTACCCACTTAATTTGCACAAGAACAGCAGGACCATATTATCTTTTTTGCACACAGATTATCTATAGCAAATATGTTCCATTAACAGGCCATGGTGCAGAATCCAAAATCTCCATTAGGGACAAAGACAGGGAAGTCTATTGAACATAAACTGAGAAAAAAAAACATAGTCCCTCATCCATGCGAAGTAAGCTTTTATTAGTAAAAATAGACAGATATTCAGAATAATAATGAATGTACAGTATATGCTCATCAATAAAACTGGATCATGCCAAGCATAAACCACTGCAATCCTACAGGCCTGTTGGCTGCATGGCTCCAAATACTGTCAGACCATGTGTGGCAAGGCTAAGGGCTAACATGTTTCCTGGGCCATACTCTCTTCGTTAGAACCTGTCAGGAAGTAAGTACATGTGGGCCTAAGGCTGCCTCCCCATGTATGACTCCCAATCAAAGTAAGGCACCTCTGCTTATCAAGAAACCAGCCAGCAAGTATACATTTGGACTTATGAGAAGGATGCACACCAGTTACATATACCGCAAAACAGCCAATCAGATTATAGCTATAGCAATAACACAGTAACTATAGCAATAACACAGTAACTATACAAGTCAAAGAAAACTAGGGTGTCAGCTCAAGTCAAAGAAAACTAGGGTGTCTCTAACAACACCATGTGGTATGTGGATTTTTTACACAATTAGGCTTCATTTCCATGGACGTTTTTACAGCCACTTTTCTGAGCGTTTTTTGCAGCTTAAAAACAGCTCTCCATGTTAGTCTATGGCCTCATGCCAACCATGACGTTTTTGAGTTGTAGATGGCTGAGCCGTTTTTAAGCTGCAAAAAAAACGCAGGACTGGTGTGCAGATTCTTGAAGGGGAACCCCGCGCAAATTAAAAAAACAATTGCGTGAGTTCCCCCCCAGGATGATACCAGACCCTTCGGTCTGGTATGGATTTTAAGGGGAGCAATCCCCGCTGAGCAAAGCGGAGCCTGAAAACGGCCCGCCCCGTGTGAAAGAGCCCTTAAGCGCTGCTAAAACTAGCGTCGCTTTACCGCCTGATGCCCGGGCGATAGCAGTATGAAAGGGCTCTTAATGCAGCATCTCCGCCCCCTCCTCTGTGCTCCTAACAGAGGAAGAAAGATTTTAACACTTTTCTGCCCTTTTGAAGGGTCGTAGGAAAGAGAAGACTTCAGATAAACAAGTAAAACCTAACTAGGATTTGTTTAATCTCTGTGTATCATCTGAGGCTGTTCAGTTCACTGGGTATATGTGAGGGCTTACAATCACTTTAAGAATACATACTTAAATAGATTTTAAGTATCACTTTAAAGATTATTTTTGCCATTACACTTAGATTTCCTGATTCAAGTGAGAATCCTCTCTCCCTGTTTTTGTGGAGAGCTGCAAATCACAAGGCAATTTGGCTCAAGTAATGATTTTGGCCCGGATTCACGTAGAGCGGCGCATCTTTAGACCGGCGTAGCGCATCTCATATGTGCAACACCGACGTAAATCAGTGAGGCAAGAACAGTATTCACAAAGCACTCGCTCCCAAACTTGCGCCGGCGTAACGTAAATTGGCCGGCGTAAGCCCGCCAAATTCAAAGTAGGAAGGTAGTGGGCGTGATCTATTAAAATGAAGCGTGATCCCATGTAAATGAAGGGCCGAACGAACCGCGCATGCGCGCGCATGCTCAGAATCACATCGAATGTATGCCCTAAGATACGCCGGCTCAATTCCTACGACGTGAACGTAACCTACGCCCAGCCCCATTCACGTACGACTTACGTAAACAACGTAAAATATGACGGCTGTTCCGACGTTTCCGACGTCCATACCTTGACATGACTTACCCCTGCTTTATGAGGCTTAACGTTACGCCGGACGTACGCCTTACTTAAACGGCGTAGATTACAGCGACAGGCGCAAGTACGTTCGTGAATCGGCGTATCTCCCTCGTTTGCATATTTGAATAGGAAATCAATGGCAGCGCAAGATGCGTCCAGCGTAAATATGCGCCCACGATACGCCGGCATAGGAAAGTTACGTCGGTCGGAAGAAGCCGATTTTCAGGCGTATCTAGTTCTGTGGATACGGCGCACAGATACGGAGGCGCAAATTTACACTTACGCGGCGTATATCGAGATACGTCTGCGTAAGTGCTTTCTGAATCCGGGCCAATGTATTTTGATAACATATAAAAATCTGTGTCCAGTGCCTATTTACCACTACCTTTTGGAGGATGGAAAATGTGTCTTAAACAGGGACACCAAAGCATTTGTAATTTCTTTCCCTTCTTTACTTCATCCAAAATTATATTTTTTTAAAGCGACCCTGTCATTTAAAAAAAAATGCTTGAAAGGTCCCCACAAGAGAATGTTGAAGAGATTTGCGAAGGCTTACTTCAGGCGAAAGGAGGAGACATACTGTAGGAGACACAAGCCACCACAGAGGTGAGTAGGTGATTACACTTCCTTTTTTCTTGCAGGGACCCCTTGGCAACTTTTTTTCTTAAACATGATATAGTCAACATGTCAGAATATTTAAAAGATTTCTTTTGCCATGACAGTAATAAATACTGTGGAAAAATTAACAGCCAGCAAATTAAAACATGCTGAAATCAACATAGACGTAGCCTTACACAAAAGCATTATTCATTGTTAGGTGATATAAAAAGAGAAGACTAAAAAGACAGCTGTGTTGTCAATGTTCTGTAATACTTTGATTAAATTCATCAGCAGTTCTTTAATGCCATCGCTCATTCCTTTTTTAGAAAAAAAGAAGTTAAAATTGTTTTAAAGAATTGCTCAAAAGGACGGCAAAATGTGATAGACAAAAGGTATGATATAGATCAGCTCCATTACCACTTGATAAAACTCGCAGATAAGCCCTGTGCTTGCTTTATTATTAGTGTTGACAGGTATCATAACACGATGCTGGATGTTCGTTATCAAAGTCACATAGCCGCTACCAAATGCAGTATGTTTTATTTGCCTAATCTTTGTCTTTCTTTTATTTATTATACTGAGCCCAAAGCGCTGATTCCTAAGGGCATAGTGTCAGGTGGCTGCTGTCCCTCACTATGACAATGGCAGGTCATTGCAAGGGACAGTGATGTTCTCTCAGTGTGACATAGAAAGGGATCCTTTTGCAGCGGGCCTGTCTGTCAGGCCTTTCTCAAGTCATAACAAATCACCAGCACTCCGCTCAGCCAGAACACGGCCATGATAAATGGCTTGCAGTCCTTTGAAGTGCCTTGGCAGTTGAGATGGGCCCAGGGTGCTGACAGAAAAATATACACAACAGCCTATCCAATAATGAGAACATTAAACATTCCTGCAGTGTGACAGGCAGTCTGAGAGGAGCAACCCTGCATCAATCAGTTCACAACATATAACCTTCACAATTAGCTCCGCTGTACAGCCCAGCTTTTTTTTTCTTGCATTCAACACACTTTTTACACTCAGCAGAAATTTAAATACTTTTCCTTCTGCTTACTAAGTATGCATTTCTAAGCTCAGTTCTCCTTAGTAATAGTATTCAATGTTTTTCTTTGGCCTTATTTACTAAGCAGTTACTGCTTGCAGAACCAATTAGAATTCACTTTCCTAAGTCAGACCAATACTAGTTGAATTGTGATTGGTTGTTGCGGGTTGCTGCAATTAAGAATAGATATTTAAGGCCAACAGGATTTTTTTTTGTAACTCTTTAACCACTTAAGACCCAGACCATTATGCAGGTAAAGGACCTGGCCCCTTTCTGCGATTCGGCACTGCATCGCTTTAACTGACAATTGCGCGGTCGTGCGACGTGGCTCCCAAACAAAATTGGTGTCCTTTTTGTCCCACAAATAGAGCTCTCTTTTGGTGGTATTTGACCACCTCTGCAGTTTTTATTTTTTGCGCTATAAACAAAAATAGTCTCCGCTGACATCCGCTGCTCCATAGGCATGCATGGAGCGGCGGTTCAGGTCCGCCGTCAAAACGAACTGGCGGACTTGAATGGTCTGACCGTGTGAAAGGGGCCTAAAGAACATTGACAGTTGAATGTCTTTCTCCAATGTGCTTTTCTGATTGTACACTCTCTGTATAATTTCCTTTAGATTTATCAAACCCATTCAGTGCTAAGTAGCTAATGAAGTTTGGTAAGCATATATGCAACACATATATGATGTATAATTCAATGCAGGTGAATAAATGGATATACAATACATATAAAAAGCAGCTGCTAAAAAAAATACATATTGGGCTGGATTCAGATAGTTCTGCACATTTTTACGGCGGCGCAGCTTATCGTATTTACGCTATGCCACCGTAAGTCAGAGAGGCAAGTGCTGTATTCACAAAGCACTTGCCTCCTAAGTTACGGCGGCGTAGCGTAAATGGGGCCGGTGTAAGCGCGCCTAATTCAAATGAGGATGAGGGGGCCTGCATGCGCCGTCCGTGGAATTTCCCAGTGTGCATTGCTCCAAAGTACGCCGCAAGGACGTCATTGGTTTCGACGTGAACGTAAATTACGTCCAGCCCCATTCAGGGACGAGTTACGCAAACAACGTAAAATTTTCAAATTTTGACGTGGGAACGACGGCCATACTTAACATTGGCTACGCCACCTAGGGGGCAGCTTTATCTTTACGCGGCGTATCTCTTATGGAAACGGCGTATCTTTACTGCGACGGGCAAGCGTACGTTCGTGAATCAGCGTATCTAGTCATTTACATATTCTACGTTGAAAACAACGGAAGCGCCACCTAGCGGCCAGCGGAAAAATTACACCCTAAGATACGACGGCGCAGGCCGTCGTATCTTAGCTAGGTTTAAGTGTATCTCAGTTTGAGCATACACTTAAACTTACGAGGGGCTTAGATTCCGAGTTACGTCGGCGTATCTACTGATACGCCGGCGTAACTCTTTATGAATCCGGCCCATTGAGTGTAAACACAAAGTATAAAGTCTTTAATCGAAACACAAAGTCTTGTGAGAGATCCAATACTTTAGCAGCGCTCCTGTCAATCATTTAAAATGTGACCAGTATTCATATGTAGATCATATGAGATAAAAAAAAGTGTGACATTTGATGATGAAAAAGTTCTGTTGGTGGGTGAAGAACTTATTTTTCCCCGAAAATAAGACGTACTCCGAAAATAAGCCGTAGCGGGATTTCGACGCAAGATCTAAATATAAGACACCCCTCCGAAAATAAGACGTAGTGATGGCGTGTCGAATCCCCGATAATAAGACGTAGCGATGGCGTGTCGAATCCCCCGAAAATAAGACGTAGCAATGGGCGTGTCGTATGCGGCGCGGAGCGGTAAACAACACGTGATACGGTAGTACTGTACTGGTGCGGAGCTCAGAGCTGTAAAGAAGTGAGGAGAAGCTCTGTACCACCTCTCTCACCCCACACAAACACCAGGGGATAGGGGAAAAAGCTGCTACTGAGCCCAAAGAGATCACCCCAGCTCCACTGTGCTCCACTCTCAGTCTACAGGTGGACAGAGGAAATTCCAAGAAGCGCAAGTGTGGTTCAGGTAGGCAACCTTTATTTTCTGAGCTGGAAGACATGATTAGTGAATGGGTTGCTGACAGGAGAGCAAAGGCTTTGGTTGTGCGCAGGGCTGATATTCAAACATTTGCCCGTGAAATGGCACCACAATTCGACATATAAGACACCCCCCGAAAATAAGCCATAGTGTGATTTTTTGAGGGAAAAAAAATATAAGACAGTGTCTTATTTTCGGGGAAACACGGTAGTTAGTATTTAGTAAGTGTGCATCTAAAAATAAGATAATAATTGGTATAAATAAAAATTTGACTAGTTGATGGAGATATACTGGGTCGTGCTGGACTGGGAAGGTCCGAATCCCTCCATCTCAATTTTTATTACACCTTTTACTTTTGTCTTCAGATCTGATTTAATGATATTCCACACCATCTATCCACCAATCTTTTGTTAATTATGTTCTTGCTGGAGGTGGAGGTTTTACGTGTAGATGGAAATGTACAGAGACTACACAATCAGTTTGAAAATACTAAAAAAAGACCTGAATAAATCCTAAAATTAATGTCAGTTTATCCTTTTTTTTGAGTTAGAGCTGAAAGTAAAATGTTTATACTTACCGTAATTTTTTTAATTGGAGTCCTTTGAGGCACACAGGAATTTAGCAATTATTGGACATTCTGCCATAATATAAGAAGGAGCCACTGGTTATAGATTGGGTGGCATGTTACCTTTGTGACTCCACCATCTAGGGTAGTTGATGAGAGCCAAGTAATGGAATGTCCACACAGCAGGTGTCTTTTCTTGTGCTTTTATTTTACCCAACACGGTAAACAGTAAAACTTGAGGTAGATAGCAAACATGGATGAGGAGAAGAAATGGCAGATTCAGGCTTAACAGTATGGAAGCAGTCCTGCTTCCAAGGACACTTTACTTTCGTCGCCACTCCAGCCGGAGTGGGTATAGTGTACCTGGACAGGCCTCTCACACCGACCTGGCAGCCAGGGTATCACTCGAAACTTTGCGGGAAACAAGTCTCTGCCACAGACCCTTCCCAGAACTTAGATCATGGAGAAATACTCTTTAGTAATATTTGTGCCTGAATCTCCCTCAGGTAGTTCTCAATGGGTCACCGACTGACAGGTGGCTGACATCCACCCCTTTCAGTGTCCGGTTAACTTGATCCCCGATGGATTGTCGAGGCCCTATTGGATTGCCTGCCTCTCTTGGCTCTCCTTAGGCTGACTCCCCACCGAACAGCTATCTTGCTTGGCATCTTTCCTCAGGATTGGGGACCCAGTCGATTACTGGGGCCCGCCACGACTTCAAATGTTCCGGGCCAACATGGTCCCGGAACCAGGAACACCGCGTGGCACACACACCCTGGCCTGGTAGGCCATCTCGCCGGGGAGCCGTGATGTGTGGTCACCCTAAAGGTGGGCGCCACACCGGAAAAGAACCCCCCTTAATGGCGTCTGCTCCAGAAGTACCCTCCCCCAGCATGCCCCGCGAGGGAAACTCCCACCTGATTGGCTGCTGGCAAGAGGCAGCCTGGTCTCCACTGGCGCCAGCCGTCACCCCGGGGTGGTACAGCACCCCGGCAACAAAAGAATGAGCCCACAGCACAGCCCAGCTGAAACAGAGGCCCTAACAAATAATTACAATTAGAATCAGAGTCAATTACACTCTGATTATCCCTTAACTTTTAATAGCACCGGTACCTGGCTTCCTCCATTGAGTGACTTCCTCCAGCAGGGCAGACAGCACAGGATCACTATGGCGTAGGCCCTAGTCAGTGTAACTGGGCCTACCAGGCTGAAATGCAGCCTCAGGCCAGCATGGTCCCGAGGCTAAAAATCACACAACACATACCTCGCGCCAGGAGGGCCACAAGGTGAAAAAGGACCCCGTAAAATGGCGTCTGCCCCTTAAGTATCCTTCCCCAGCATGCCCAGCGGGGAGACCACTCCCACTGGGCTGTTCCCGAAGAAAGACACCCAATACACCATGGCTTGCCTTAGTTCCAACATTGGCCTGTGGCGATACCACCACCTACAGGCAAACAAAGGTAAATCCCTCCAGGCACAGCCATAGCCGGAACAGTGGTTGATTTAGCCCCAATTAACAGAGTCTGAGCTAAACTACCAGCTCAGACACCCTCTAAATTTGACATAGTGCCTGATCATTGGGAGCAGGGCGCTACATGTCAAACTAATATTCCTACTGTCTGTATAATAATTTATCCTAATAGTTCCTTTTCTGATTATTTTATAGTTTATTATTGTTAGAATCATGCATGTCGTAGGTTTACTTTATGAATAACTCACCCCTGAAACACCTATAGCTTTGATTTGGAAGGTCTCCTTCTTATGCATCTTGTCCCTATACCCTTGGATGGCACTTGCGCCACATTATGTCATCATCACTGCATAACCCATCTAATATATAGTTGTACACCAAGTGAATTTTTTTCCCTGATTGTACAACTATATATTAGATGGGGTATGCAGTGATGATGACATAATGTGGGGCAAGTGCCATCCAAGGGTATAAGGACAAGATGCATAAGAAGGAGACCTTCCAAATCAAAGCTATAGGTGTTTCAGGGGTGAGTTATTCATAAAGTAAACCTGCGACATGCATGATTCTAACAATAATAAACTATAAAATAATCAGAAAAGGAACTATTAGGATAAATTCTTATACAGACAGTAGGAATATTAGTTTGACATGTAGCGCCCTGCTCCCAATGATCAGACACTATGTCAAATTTAGAGGGTGTCTGAGCTGGTAGTTTAGCTCAGACTCTGTTAATTGGGGCTAAATCAACCTCTGTTCCGGCTATGGCTGTGCCTGGAGGGATTTCCCTTTGTTTGCCTGTAGGTGGTGGTATCGCCACAGGCCAATGTTGGAACTAAGGCAAGCCATGGTGTATTGGGTGTCTTTCTTCGGGAACAGCCCAGTGGGAGTGGTCTCCCCGTTGGGCATGCTGGGGAAGGATACTTAAGGGGCAGACACCATTTTACAGGGTCCTTTTTCACCTTGTGGCCCTCCTGGCACGAGGTATGTGTTGTGTGATTTTTAGCCTCGGGACCATGCTGGTCCGAGGCTGCATTTCGGTCTGTTAGGCCCAGTTACCCTCACTAGGGCCTACGCCATGGTGATCCTGTGCTGTCTGTCCTGCTGGAGGAAGCCACTCAATGGAGGAAGCCAGGGAAAAACCTGTCCTGGAAAGGACCCAGCGGAAAGCTGGTACTTTGGGAGAGGCCTGGTAACTTATTGAAGGATGCACCGTAGCCTAACAATACCTTACAGTGTTCCGGGTTGGAACTTGGCTTAAAGGCTCTAGAACTGTAAGGCTGGATCTCCGGATATCAAGTCCTGTGGCAGAGGATTCCGGAGTCCCTCATCTGAACTGCAACCAGTCTGTGGCAGAGACTGAGATGATTCTTGTCCGTACATCATCTTGGCTGCTAGGCCAGGTGAGAGGGGCCTATCCGGGTGAGCAATACCCACTTAAGAGAAAGTGGCGAGTGAGTGACTTTGAAGTTTAGCAATTCTCCAGTGATCTGTTTTGTGCACCTGAACCTTCCCATGATCCTTCACCCCTCTATCTCTACAAGTTGTTTGAGAATAAAAGCGGGAAAAAAAGGATCTATAACTTGTGGACATTGAACTTTTTGCTGACTCTCAACCCCTACACGACAAGGATCGAGGTAACGTGCAAGGCCCAAAACGAACCAGCAGCTCCTACGGGGGTAGTGCTACAGACACTAATGTGAAAGAGGAAGGAATGTAAGTGAGACTTCCTTCAAAGATTACAGTTTAAATGCAAAAGAGGATCTTCTGACCCTCCAGAGAAACACATGATTATTTGCAGTGGATACTTCCTCATTCTTCAAGGTGGGGGACATCAAATGTGGAAATTTGGAAGCCAATACTTTGAGGAATAATAAACGGGTCGAGAAAGAGATACCCAACACTATTCAATGTAAGAAATAAATCACCCAGTTAGATACTTGGAAACTTCACAATGGTTTCAGAGGTGAAAATCTAGCAACTTCCAGGTGAGATCCAGCAGAGGTCACATTAAATGACAGACCAATAGAGCGATCCTCAGCCAACTGAGGAAACTGTCCATTATTTAAAAATAGATTCATGGAGCAGGCAAGCAAATATATCCATTAGTAGAATCCTCACAAGAAGTGAGAGGGGTAATTCTCACAATGGCCAAAATCTGGCAATGGCAAGTCTTTTTGTTCCAAAGGCTCAGCTTAGTGCCTGTACATATTCCCTAACATCAGAGGAAGATGAACAACGTTAAATGGTATGCCCTAACTAAAATTAATCCTTAACAGGTTAGGGGGTAAAGGTCTACAATAAGTGTAAAAGATAGGACCCGAGCCTTAGCATGAAATGAAGGCAACTAGGACACTGACACTCTTAATTGAAGGTCTAAATAAAAAGGGAGGCCCGGAGCAAAAAGACAGCAAGAATAGCAGAGGGCCGGGCATGACAGTGTGTCTAGTGACACAGGCAGGTTTAGGCATCGTGGATGGGGGAGGTGTGAGGAGCAGGATTGGTTGGGAGAGGGGTGTGGTGCTAGGTGGAGCAGGATTGGCTAAGAGTTGAGTGGGGGAGCTAGGAGAGCAGGATTGGGCACAAGAGGCAGGGGAGTGGCAATATAAAAGAGCGGGGCGGGGCCAGCGAGGTCAGTTGCAGCTTGGAGAGCACAGAGGAATCAGCTTTTCCCACCCACCCTCCCTTATTGCATTACCAGTTGTTGTCGGTGTCTTTTTCTTTTGCAGGTACGGTTGGACGGTCGTCACGACAGCTGGGTTGGCGGTTATTTCTGTTGGTCTTTTATGGTGGCAGTAGAAAACGTGTGAAAACGGGGGTGTGGGGCTCATCAGTATATGGGCCCCTTAGGTGTATTCCAGCGAAAGGTTAGTTGGAATATGGTAATGTTTGCACTGCGGGCGGGGGTTGTCTCCGAGCACACTACACGGACTGGAGGCCTAAGTTTAATGTTTGCTCGCAGTGCATTGTTCATACTGTTATATAGTGTAAAATGTGGAGACCGGGGGGCTGCCAGAAAAGACCAACAGAGTGGGGTTATTGTATGTGATTGATGTGTTGGATATTTATGTTTCATTTAATTTGGAGTTTTGGATATTGATTATGTTTTAATAAAATAGGCTGTTGTGGCCAGTTTACTCCAAAGCAAAGGTGTGGTCTCTTTACTATATAGTTAAGTGGGGGACAATTAAGGGGTGGAGTATCATGGGGTCTCAACGGTCTAGGTATTGGGTCACATCTGGGCTACACTAGTCAAGGCTCAAGTGTCATTGCTGTTTACAAGGTAAAGTAGAAATAGGAACTGATCCCTGATAATTATGCAGGTCAAGAAATCCTTCAGGAGAGGCATAGGGTGGTAAAGAGCCATAATCATTTGTGATGGAAAAGGGGGCCCCCTTCAGAAAGGAGAGCCAAATCCAGTGGAATAGAATTACCAATCGTATGCTGCTACTAGAATAGGAATAAGAGATACCAGGATGAGATACAGGACTTCTAACTTTGATATATGTGGCCTAAGTGGATGGTAAACTGGTTCCTCTAACAGTGTCAAGTGAAGAACTGAAAAAACTCTTAACCATAAAGGGCAAGTAAATTAAATGCTCCCTAATTCCATCTACAGAGTGCCAGGCACCAAAGCAAAACAACCCACATAGCAGAACAGACATTATGCCAATGCAAGACACAAGCTTAGATGCTTGCAGGAAACCTTTGCAGCTGAACCACTGGACTCCTGATATTTGTCCCAAAAGCTCCAGGACACAAGGGGTTGTCTGTGAGATGCAGGGATCACTTTTGGCTTATCAAGCAGATCCTTGTAAATTTGAGTCATTTGCTCTAATACAACCTCTTTGAGGCCTCGTACACACGACCGAACATGTCCGCTGAAACTGGTCCGCGGACCAGTTTCCGCGGACATGTTCGGTCGTCTGTACGGCCGACCGGACCGGTTTCCAGCGGACATTTGTCCAGCCGACCGTTTTCCGGCGGACAAATATTTCTTAGCATGCTAAGAAACTTGTCCGCTGGAACGATGACCGCCGGACATGTTCCGATGGTCAGTATGACCGATCGGACATGTCCGCTGGCCCGAGAACCCGTGCATGACGTTGAAGTGATTCGACGCATGCGTGGAAGCATTTAACTACCGGGATCGCGCACGTCGCTGCGTCATCGTTGCCGTCACGTCGCCTTCACGTCGTCATCACGTCACCGCGTATTCTGTCCGCGCGGATTTTGGTTTGATGGTGTGTACAACCATCAGACCAAAATCTCCGAGCGTACATGTCCGATGAAAACGGTCAGCGGACCGTTTTTATCGGACAGATCCGGTCATGTGTACGAGGCCTAAGACTTTGAGAAACCTGAATCATAGCTGGTAGTATGGGCCCTAGGGACACCCTTAGGCCTCGTACACACCACCGAATCTATCCGCTGGAATTGATCCGCGGATCAGTTCCAGCGGATAGATCCGGTGGTGTGTACGTCCGAGCGGACATTTATCAGCGGAAAAAATTCCAGCCGACGGATTTCCAGCGGATAAAAATTTCTTAGCATGCTAAGAAATCTATCCGCTGGAATCCAATCCAGCGGATTGATCCGGTGGTCTGTACAGACTCACCGGATCAATCCGTCTGCTCCTCTCCCTCGCATGCGTCGTAATGATTCGACGCATGCGTGGAAGTATTTATCTTCCAGCGTCGCGCACGTCGCCGCGTCATCATTGCGGCGACGGCGCGACACGTCACCGCGGATGGATTCCACGCGGATTTCGATCTGATGGTTAGTACAACAATCAGATCAAAATCCGCCAGAGGATTTATCCGCTGGAACGGTCCGGAAGGACCGTTTCCAGCGGATAATCCTCTCGTGTGTACTGGGGGCCTTAAAGGTGGAGGGCAAGTAGGGTCATATGTGATGACGGCAAAAGGCTCAGTAAAGGAAGTTACCTAAAATGTGTAATTAAGTCATGCAGTTGACTGTAAAATGAGTGGACACAGTGGGGCACGGACAGGTCTATAGTTTAATATACGGTATATTGCTTATTGCTTTGTTTAAAATGTTTTGCCTTTGCAACTGGTGACACATTTCAGAACAAAATCAGTTTAGTGAGAATTAAGTGAGCTGGTCAGTGGAAAGAGTTAAATTTAAAGTCGATTAAATATAAAAAATCATCTTTAAAAAATGGTGGAATGCATTTGATGAGAAAGAAAACAATATCTATCTGTCAGTATAAAGCATTCTATGTAGGTTTTATGAATGGTTTATGCTGTTTAAGATCTTTCATCACTTGCCTAATATAATTGAATTTTTTTAACAGGCAAGCAATAGCCATGAATGGTCCTTTAGCCTTTGTGTTATTTTAATAGTGTGCAGAAAAGCAAATACACATTAAGATTCCCTTAAGAAGCACAAAGGGACAGAGGCTGTCATGTCTGCCTTTCGTCAACCAGCTTCATTCTGGCCATACACAAGCAGATTTTTGACAATAAATCTAAGAACTTCCCATTCTCCAGACATTTGGAGCAGTGCCCATAGCATCTGCAATTTATTTTTTTCTGGCTAGGATGTCTCTTTTTTTTTTTATAGTGTATGACCGTTCCAATTCCTCTGATCTAAATGAGTATGGGCTCACAAAATTTCCAGCATGAGGACCAATATATGTGACCTCCTTTCCTGCTTAAATAATTTCATCACTTTGAAGTACTTCCACTGTATTCAGATTATGAAAGACAGATTAGGTTCACTTTAAAAAGCTAAAACACCAGTATAATGAAACCTGTCATCAAAAAGTGACAATTATTTTCAGCTAAACCTAAAAATGACAGTCACATACCTAAAAGTTAAATTACTTATTTAAAGGTTTGTGATTTGAGTAGAGAATTTTCCCTTACAAACAGAATGTTTACTTAGCTTAGTGATTTCATTTCCCTTATATGTGATTTGACATTTAACCTGAACACAGCTTCACCATATTCAGTAAGCTTGGTAATCATCCACTTTGCAAAGTAAATATTTTCTACCACTTTCATGATTTAGCCCTACAAACTTCACCATCCCATCTTATTGAACTCATGAGATGGTTGGGATGGAAGAGTCGAATACTGCATCCACCACAGCATGTAGTTTTATAACCGTGTCCGCATTTACTCAACTTGCTCAGATGCAGGGGAAGGCCATTTTAAAGATGAACTCTAGGGAATTATTTTTTCCCATTTTCCATATAAAAATAATTTGATAATGGGTGTCCAATTACTAGCTGCTGCTACATGTATTACAACTTTCAAACAACACTGTAACTGCCGAATTTCCACCATAGGATCTTACAGTTTTGACTCTACTATTCTAATCATCATGGTGGCCCGTCCATAGGGGGCGTACTACACCGCCCTATCCATGCGTCTGGCCTCCTAATCTACATGCATGCATTTTTAAATCACATGATTAGAGCCTGAGGCTTTAATTGGCTTAACCCCCTTAGCGGTAAACCCGAGCGTGACTCTGGGTGGATTTTTTATGCTAAGAACGGTATCCCCGAGTCACGCTCGGGGTGGATGTGCAGAGTGTGCAGCGGCGCGGCTTACCTTTCGCAGCATCCACAGACAAGTTACTTACCTTGTCCCTGGATCCTGCAATGTCTCCCCCGCTGTGTGAGCGAGCGGGTCCTCCTCGCTCGATTCACAGTGTCCCCGTGTGCCGCGGATCTCCGTTCCCTGCGACGTTACGACGCACGGGGGCGGAGAACGGCGCCAAATTCAAAAAAGTTAACAAACACAATACATACAGTATACTGTAATCTTATAGATTACAGTACTGTATGTAAAAAATACACACACCCCTTGTCCCTAGTGGTCTGCCCAGTGCCCTACATGTTATTTTATATAATAAAAACTGTTCTTTCTGCCTGAAAACTGTAGATTGTCCAAAAGTGTCCCTTTATGTCAAAAATGGTTTTAGATCAGCTAGAAAACAGCGATAATAAATTATAATCACTTGCAGAATTGTGCGATAGCGATTTGTGGGGAAATTTGTCATAAAAAAATAAAAGTAATGACAGCGACAATTCTGCAACTGAGCAAATTTCAGTGATTTTGAGTTGATTACATTATTGAATAATTTTTATTATAATTATATTATTATTTTTTATAATTATTTATAATTATTTATTATATTATAATTTATGATTTTGTTTTTAACCACTTGACAACTGGGCACTTAAACCCACTTAATAACCAGACCAATTTTCAGCTTTCGGTGCTCTCACATTTTGAATGACAATAACTCAGTCATACAACACTGTAACCAAATGAAATTTTTGTCCTTTTTTTCCCACAAATAGAGCTTTCTTTTGGTGGTATTTGATCACCTCTGCGGTTTTTATTTTTTTCGCTATAAATGAAAAAAGAACGAAAATTTTGTAAAAAAATGAATTTTTCTTCATTTCTATTATAAGATTTTGCAAAAAATGAATTTTTCTTCATAAATTTGGCCTAAAATGTATACTGCTACATATCTTTGGTAAAAAAAAAAAAAATTTGGATATTATTTAGTCTGGGTGAAAGTTATAGGGTCTACAAGCTATGGTACCAATTACTGAAAATTGATCAATTTGATCACATCTGATGTACTGACAGCCTCTCTCATTTCTTGAGACCCTAACATGCCAGAAATGTACAAATACCCCCTAAATGACCCCTTTTTGGAAAGAAGACATTCCAAGGTATTTAGAAAGAGGCATGGTGAGTTTTTTGAAGTTGTCATTTTTTCCCACAATTCTTTGCAAAATCAAGGTTTTTTTTTTTTTTTTTTCCCCACAAAAGTTTCATATTAGCAGGTTATTTCTCACACACAGCATATGCATACCACAAATTACACCCCAAAACACATTCTGCTATTCCTCCCGAGTATGGCGATACCACATGTGTGAGACTTTTACACAGCGTGGCCACATACAGAGGCCCGACATGCAGGGAGCACCATCAGGCGTTCTGGAACACCCAGACCAATTCTGACATTCCTCTCCTACATGTAAAAATCATCATTTATTTGCTAGAAAATTACATAGAACCCCAAAACATTATATATGCTTTTTTAGCAAAGACCCTAGAGAATACAATGGCGGTCGTTGCAACTTTTTATCGTGCATGGTATTTGCACAGCAATTTTTCGAACGCATTTTTTTGGGAAATAAAACAGTTTTGTGCTTTTTAAAAAAAAAAACATTAAAGTTAGCCCAATGTTTTTACATAATATGAAAGACGAAGTTACGCCGAGTAAATAGATACCCAACATGTCACCCTTCAATATTGCACACGCTTGTGGAATGGCGCCAAACTTCGCTACTTAAAAATCCCCATAGGTGACGTTTTAAATGTTTTTACTGGTTACTAGTGTTGAGCAGAATATGCCATATTCGATTTCGCGATATATCTCGAATATATATTCGAATATTCGAGATATATTCGCTAAATTCGAATATTCGTGATATTTTATCGAAATGAAATTATTGCGATTTTTCGCTATTGCGAATGCGAAAATAATTGCGATTTTTTGATAACTGCGGTAGGAGCACTCTGATTGGCTCAGAATATTCGTGATATTTTATCGAAATATCGCAACATGCGAATGCGATATTTATTGCGCAATTTCGAGAAATGCTGGAGGAGCGCTCTGATTGGCTCAGAATATTCGTGATATTTTATCGAAATATCGCAACATGCGAATGCGATATTTATTGCGCAATTTCGACAAATGCTGTAGGAGCACTCTGATTGGCTCAGAATATTCGTGATATTTTACAATACAAAATAATTGCGAATATTCGGCAAATGCAGAAGGAGCACTCTGATTGGCTCAGAATATTCTTGATATTTTACAATACAAAATAATTGCGAATATTCGGCAAATGCAGAAGGAGCACTCTGATTGGCTCAGAATATTCTTGATATTTTACAATACAAAATAATTGCGAATATTCGGCAAATGCAGAAGGAGCACTCTGATTGGCTCAGAATATTCTTGATATTTTACAATAGAAAATAAAAAGTGTTTTGCATTGGTGGTGATTCTTTACTCTATCCATCTGTCACAGCCGTTTGTCAATCAAACACCTTAAAGATTGAACACGATCATGCTGCATGCTTTGGACTTTTTTTCACTTCACATATCAAAGACATTTTTATGAAAGATTATTTTTCTATTATTGGGACTATATTTCTTTATATATTTGTTTCACTGTGTATTTCACAAGTTATTTGCGCTTGCTTATTTTATAATTTGCCCACATGTCTTGTCACTAGACATATTTTTTATTCTTGTAGAGCGACTCCATTTTCTGTCTTGTATTAATTTATGTTGTATAACATTTTTGAGTTGCTGCTGTATTCTCCCCTTTTTTAAGGTATGCGCAATTTTTTCCTTCTTACAAAAAATGATAATATCAAACATACAAATATTCATAACATACACATACACAAAGCCCCCCCCCTTTTGCATCAGAGACAATCAGAGTTCTCCTACCACAGTTATCGAAAATTCGCAATTATTTTCGCATTCGCAATAGCGAAAAATCGCAATATTTTTTTTTTCAATTTGGCAACATAAAAGGATCGCCTCAGCTTAGCTACTCTGCCCAGGGTCTCTAATCATACCAGCAATGCTTTTAGACGTCGATAGGATGTGATCTGTTTTAAAAATCAAATTGAAAAAATGCGAATATTCGGAATTGCGAATATTCACCGCGAAATTCGAAATATAGCGCGATTTCTCGAATATGCTATATTCGAGCCGAATATTCGCAATGCGAATATTCGTGAGCAACACTACTGGTTACATGTTTTTAGTTACAGAGGAGGTCTGGGGCCAAAATGATTGCTCTCGCTCTAACGTTCGCAGCGATACCCCACATGTGTGGTTTGAACACCGTTTTCATATGTGGGCGGGACTTACGTACACATTCGCTTCTGTATACGAGCACGCGGGAACAGGGGCGCTTTAAATATTTTTTTTTTATTTTTATTGTTCATTTTACTTAATTTATTTTAGTTTGACACGTTTTTCCCCAAAAATAAATGTTTTGATCACTTTTATTCCAATTACAAGGAATGGAAACATCCCTTGTAATAGGAATATGACATGACAGGTCCTCTTTACAGTGAGATATGGGGTCAATAAGACCCCACATCTCACCTCTAGGCTGGGAAGCCTGAAAAAAAACAAGAAAAAAAACGATCCTGGCTTCGATCGCAGCGGTGAGTCAGAAGAAGCACCGGAGGGCGAAGGGAGTGGGGACGTCCCTTTTTGCCTCCCGTAAGAATGATCAAGAGGCGGAACAGCCGCCATGATCATTCTTATGGTGTAGAGAATCGCCGGCTGAAAAAAATGATATCTTAATGATGCCTGTAGCTGTAGGCATCATTTAGATATCCCTGCACAAAGTCAAGGACCTCATATGACGTGGGCGGGAAGTGGTTAAAACACATTTTTTTCCCCAGAGTATTTTCTGGGTATTGCAAAGTATTGGCCGGGGTATTGCAAAGTATTGGTGTGGGGGTATTGCAGAGTATTGGTGCGGGGGTATTGCAGAGTATGGTGCTGGGGTATTGCAGAGTATGGTGCGGGGGTATTGCAGAGTATTGGTGCGGGGGTATTGCAGAGTATTGGTGCGGGGGTATTGCAGAGTATTGTGTGGGGGGTATTGCAGAGTATTGTGTGGGGGGTATTGCAGAGTATTGTGTGGGGGGTATTGCAGAGTATGGTGCGGGGGTATTGCAGAGTATTGTGTGGGGGGTATTGCAGAGTATTGTGCGGGGGGTATTGCAGAGTATTGTGCGTGGGGTATTGCAGAGTATTGTGCGTGGGGTATTGCAGAGTATTGTGCGTGGGGTATTGCAGAGTATTGTGCGGGGGGTATTGCAGAGTATTGCGCGGGGGGTACTGCAGAGTATTGCGCGGGGGGTATTGCAGAGTATTGCACGGCGGGTATTGCAGAGTATTGTGCGGGGGTACTGCAGAGTATTGCGCGGGGGTATTGCAGAGTATTGCGCGGGGGTATTGCAGAGTATTGTGCGGGGGTATTGCAGAGTATTGCGCGGGGGTATTGCAGAGTATTGCGCGGGGGTTTTGCAGAGTATTGCGCGGGGGTTTTGCAGAGTATTGCGCGGGTGTTTTGCAGAGTATTGCGCGGGTGTTTTGCAGAGTATTGCGCGGGGGTATTGCAGAGTAATTGCGCAGGGAAGGCAGAGCATTGCAGAGTATTGCGCAGGGAAGGCAGAGTATTGCAGGGGTTAATGCAGGGATGGCTGAGCAGGGATGGATGGATCTGTGACTGCAATAGTCACAGATCCATCCCACACTGCTGCTGCCATCCGCGCTCTCCTCTCACACTGTACCGATCGGTACAGCGAGAGGAGGGAGGAACCGGCGTCATCAAATGACGCCGGTTTGTTTACCTGTGATCGCGCCGTCATTGGACGGCGCGATCACATGGTAAAAGACCGCCGTTGCCGGTCAATTACCGTGATCTGTGTAGCGCCGGGTCTCATAGACCCGGCGCGCACAGAATTTTCTGTGTGCGCGCCCGAGGCGGCGCGCATTACTGCTTCTGGTGGGCGCCGTTTCAGAACGGCGACCCCCAGTTAAGCAACCACCTTGCCACCGTTTGTAGACGGCGGCTGGTGGTTAAGTGGTTAAAAAAAAATCATACCCGGGATGCCTACAAGACTCTTGTTTGGTCAGATTTAGGTGAGTTATTCCTAAGAATTACAGGCCTACAGTATAAAACGCCAAATTTCCTTGCAAAATAATTGTACCTCTTTTGGTACGTAATTCCAGACAAAATCATACCGCCAGGGAGGTTAAAAAAGAGTGGGCTCGGGGTGCAGAGCACTGCCCCCCCGATGATCCCACCAACTTGTGGGACAAAAGCAAATTATTATTCGCTATTGTCTTCCTGATTCTCCTCCTGGGCCAATCAGGAAGGAGTTCCTGATACCCCATTGGCCAGGGAGTCTTAGGACTCCCGGCCAATGGGGTCTGAGTCAGGACCCACTTTCTGTTCGGCCTGGAGGAGAGGCGATGGCCCTGGAGCAAGGAGCTGCAGCCCGGTTCCATGTCTGCTTGGTCTGCCTCCTTCCTAAGGTAAGGAGACCTCTGATAGCATTCCCGCCGTCGCCCACGCGGAGGGGATCGCCGCATTCCCATCCGTCTCCTGCAGGGGGGGAGGGGTGTTGGCATTGGTTCGCCACCCCCCCCCCCCCTAAAATATTGAGTACCGGTCGCCACTGCTAATCATAATGGGTTGCTCACTGTACACCTCCTTCATTAATGAAATGTCTTGCATTCTTTTCACAGATTGTAAAGCATTCTGCAATTTTAGGAGAGGACATTGTGACGATCATCTGCACCTCCTCCATTCACAGGATGCCAAGATCTTGATTGCACGCAGATATTGCTTTCCAGTAACTTTCCTGATCCAGCAAATAGCTTTCATACATAGATTTACATAGTCCTTAGTTCTTATTTTAACTGAAGCCTCGAAGAAGGAGTTTTTTCTGACCCTCAAGACACATTGACTGTTTTTATAGCATATATATGTACAGTATAATAACGTGGTGTAGCGCTCCTAAAACGAATGATAAAAAACCCTTAGTACATTTCATGTAAAATAAAGTGATAAAATCTGCATCAACTGTGCTTCACAATCCTTAAATGTAGACACCTGCAGATCTTCAACATAAAAGCCAGCAAGTGAAGCCTCGTACACACGACCAAGAAACTCGACGGGTGAAACACATAGTTTTGCTCGTCGAGTTCCTTGTTAGGCTGTCGAGGATCTCGGCGAGCCAAATTTCCCCATTCCAGTCGAGGAAAAAGAAGACATGCTCTCTTTTTGGCTCGACGAGATCCTCGACAGTTTACTCGTCGAAAAGTGTACACACGACCGGTTTCCTCGGCAAAAAAAAAAAACAGCAAGTTTCTGGTTTTTGCCGAGAACCTCGGTCGTGTGTACGAGGCCTGAGTCACTCGATCTCCACAGTAATTGCAGCTCCACCACATGTGTGCCCGTTTTGGGAGGAAGCGCACCTATTTTGATGGACCTCCTTTTCAAGTAAGGTCAGTCACAGCTCAAAAAGTTGTTTCTCCTACAGAGATTCTATAGAGTATGGTACAATTCGGCTCCTGGGATCCTCACATTACCCAGCTTGTAACCACCAGCCCGGGCTGAACTCACTAAAAAACAAGAAAAACTACATAGTGCATACTATCCCTTTATTTTAAAACTAAAAGTAAATGCACTTACATTTTCCTAATATAAAAGAGCTTGTCTCAAAATGTGATACTGTGATGTAGAACATAAGCCGCCAGACAGAATACTCCTGTGTCCTTTCAGTGTGATGACATCATAAAGCCCCGCCTACCTGATGCGTTGCATCCATGTGGACTTTCTCAAAGGTAGCCTACCTTTGTGCCTACAAAGAAGGATTGAGAAGCACATTTGATTTTGCTACATTTTTTTTAGGAGCGCTACACTTTATTTTGTGTATATATCAGTCTGTACTTATAGTTATTTCACAGGAGTATTTGAAATGCTCTGTAGATAAATCATTTATTTATTTAAGGATGACTTAATTTAGGTATAGGAATAGGTGAGGTAGCAAGGGGGTATTTATTAATTTATATGTTTTTTAGTATAAACTAATAAACTCATTTGAACTCCTTTATCCTTTGGTCTGGTGCGCCTTCCATTTTTGTATGTTTTTTTCTAGTATCCTGCTGGGGTAGCCACTTGTTTGGAGCAGCCTTTAATGACCAGGCCACTTTTTGCGATTCTGCACTGCGTCGCTTTAACTGACAATTGCGCGGTCATGCAACGTGGCTCCCAAACAAAATTGACGTCTTTTTTTCCCACAAATGGAGCTTTCTTTTGGTGGTATTTGATCACCTCTGCCGTTTTTATTTTTTGCACTAAAAGCAAAAAAAGAGTGACAATTTTGAAAAAAAATCAATATTTTTTACTTTTTGCTATAATAAATATCCACAAAAAATATATATATATAAAAAAAAACGTTTTTTTTCCTTAGTTTAGGCTGATAAGTATTGTTCTACATATTTAAAAAAAATTGCAATAAGCGTTTATTGATTGGTTTGCGCAAAAGTTATAGTGTCTACAAAATAGGGGAAAGTTTTATGGCATTTTTATTAATATATTTTTTTTAATAGTAATGGCAGCGATCAGCGATTTTTATCATGACCGCGACATTCAGGCGGATACATCAGACACCTTTGACACTATTTTGTGAACATTGTCATTTTTACAGCGATCAAGTGCTATAAAAATGCACTGATTACTGTAAAAATGACACTGGCAGTGAAGGGGTTAACCACTAGGTGGCGCTGTAGGGGTTAAGTGTACCCTGGGGGAGTGATTCCTACTGTAGGGGGCGTGGCTACACGTCACTGATCATTGTTACCGATGACAGGGAACACGATCAGTGACAGTGTCACTCCCCGTTCTCCAGCTCTGTGACCTGATCGCGGGACACCAGCAGCAATCGGGTCCGCGGTTCCCGCTGGCGCAGTCACGGAGCTCCTTACCACGCTGCGGCAATTTAAAGGGGACGTTCCTGTATGCCCATATGCCTGTCCGTGCCATTCTGTAGACGAAAATAGGCGTGCGCTGGTCCTTAAGCGGTTAACAATCACCATAACATAGAAAGCATCTCCGCTTAGAAGAGCAAAACAGTGTGATAGGTCCACAACTCAGGTTATAAACAATAAGTGATTGCGCTGCCCAAATTATGAAAATAAATATAACTGCCGTCAACTTTTAATCAGTAGAAATAACTAACATGTAAGAGCAAATTATATATATATATATATATATATATATATATATATATATATATATATATATATATATATGTATTTATATATATATATATATATATCTATTGAAAATCTGTGGAAATTATCATATAAAGTCCAAATCAAGTAAAAAAAAAAAAAGAAAAAAGTCTCAAAAATTCAAAGGAAAGTGCTCCAACTGTGCTTCTTCACAAGAAAAACTGAGCGGGCTAGATTCAGATAGCCCGCCGTAACTTTGTTCGGGCGTAGCGTATCGCAGATACGCTATGCCGCCGTAACTTAGTGAGGCAGGTTCTGTATTCACAAAGAACCTGCGCCCTAAGTTACGGCAGCGTAGCGTAAATCTGCCGGCGTACGCGCGCCTAATTCAAATTTTGAAGAGGTGGGCGTGTTTTATGTAAATAAAACATGACCCCGCGTAAATGACGTCTCTAACGAACGGCGCATGCGCCGCCCCTGAACGTATCCCAGTGCGCATGCTCCTAATCACGTCGCAAATAGTCAATGCTTTCGACGTGAACGTAATTTACGCTAAGCCCTATTCGCGAACGACTTACGCAAACGACGTAAAATTCGACGCTGTCCCGACTTCCATACTTAACATTGGCTATGCCTCATATAGCAGGCATAACTTTACGCCAGAAAAAGCCTTACGTAAACGACGTAAAAAAATCCGCCGGGCGCACGTACGTTTCTGAATCGGCGTATCTAGCTTGTTTGCATATTCTACGCGGAAACGCCACCTAGCGGCCAGCGTAAATATGCACCCTAAGATATGACGGCGTAGGAGACTTACGCCGGTCGTATCTTGGCAACATTTAAGCGTATCTCAGTTTGAGCATACGCTTAAAGTTGCAACGGCGCGGATTCGGACTTACAACGGCGTATCTACTGATACGCCTGTCGTAAGTGTTACTGAATCTAGCCCAGCGTTTTTAATTCCTTAAATCCACTCTGTGCTCCAACACACCATACTGTTAGTGCTCCGCCACCTTGTGAAATACATGCTTACCTTTATTTATACCCACAAATAAGCCAGCATAGCATATACCTGTAGGAAATCAGTCTCACACACCAGATAATTGTCTAGTGGGAGTGACTCCATAAAATTCGCAGGGAAAAGGGAAATATTCTCCAATAGTTTAGTAACCTAGTTAATCACATAGAATACACTAGCCCAGCTTATGAAATTGCACTCACATTTTGTTCATAAAAAAATAAGCTTATAATGCAGTATGACATGTGATCCAGCAGTACCTCACATGCTCCAAATGGTAAAACATGCCACCTGGCTTCGCTTTCACACGTATCACCACCCTCCCAGGTGGCTTCCTTGTCCGTCCTGACTATAAGCTATGGCAGAATTAAGAAAGAAAAAAAAGGGGAAAGTGAGGGAAGGGAGAGTAAAAAGGATGAAAGAAAGAAGAGAAAGAAAGATAGAATCCTTTCAAAGGCTCTCTCAAACCTCAAAGACGTATCTTTACTATCTGCCCACATTTCATGTGAGTTTCAGTGTTAAAGTGGAGGTTCACCCTAAAAACTATTTTTTAACACTAGAGGCAGGGGCATTAACTTTTGGCAAGTTTTTTTTTTTCTTCTTCGTACTTACCTTTATATTCTGATTTGGTCCAGGGCTTCCGCGTTCTGATGACTCCGGGACTGGGCGTTCCTATCCCTGCCTCAGACTTCCGATGCTTGCGGGACTGGGCGTTCCTATCCTCTCGTTGGGTGATTGGCGGCTTGTGAAACAGGTGACCTGTCACACAACGCGCGTCACCAGATTTCCGGAGATACCCGAGCTAAGAGTCGGCACTATATGGTGCCTGCGCCCGCCGTGTAGAGCTGACTGCGCAGGCGCCGTATAGTCCCGACTTGCAGCTCGGCTATTTACCAACATCTGGTGACGTGCGTTGTGCGACAGGTCACCTGTTTCACAAGCCGTCAATCATCCAATGAAAGGATAGGAACGCCCAGTCCTGCAGTCATCGGAACCTGGAAGCCCTGGAGAAAAACTGATTATAAAGGTATGTACAGAGCAAAAAAAAATAAAAATACGCAGAATTTAAATGCCGTTACTATGGTTGATCTAAAGTGTGTAAAATATATATATATATTTTTGGGGTGAACCCCCCGCTTTAAGGAAAAAGCATAAACACGTAGAATAGTCAAACACAGAATATTCATACACATAACCCTTACACACACAACACAAACGCCAACTAGAGAAAACACTGGCCCAGATTCAAGAAGCACTTGCGCCCGCGCAACCATAGGTTGCGCGGCGCAAGTGCTTACTTGCTCCGGTGTAACGAGTGCTCCTGATTCAGGAACCTCGTTACACCGACTGCAGCCTAGGATCTGACAGACATAAGCCTCCTTATGCCTTCACATCCCAGGCTGCATTCTTGCGTTGGCCGCTAGGGGGCGCGGCCATTGTGATCGGCGTATAGTATGCAAATTGCATACTACCACCGATTCACAAAAGTTGCGCGGGCCCTGCGCACGCAAGGTACGGAGTTTCCGTACGACGACTTTAGCGCAAGGTTGCTCCTGCTAATAGCAGGGGCAGCCAATGCTAAAGTATAGCTGCGCTTCCCGCTCGTGAAATTTAAATTTCACGTCGTTTACGTAAGTGATTCGTGAATGGTGCTGGACGCCATTCACGTTCACTTAGAAGCAAATGACGTCCTTGCGACGTCATTTGCCGCAATGCACGTCGGGAAAGTTTCCCGACGGAGCATGCTCTGTTCGCTCGGCGCGGGAGCGCGCCTAATTTAAATGATTCCCGCCCCCGGCGGGATCATTTACATTAGGCGCCCTTACGCAGGGCTAATTAGCATAGCGCCCGCGCAATTTAAGGAGCTACTGCTCCGTGAATCGCTGGGCAAATCGAAATATTTGCGTGGGCGCAGAGAAAAATCTTTGCTCTTTGCCCACGCAAATATTGCTCCAATCTACCTGAATCTGGGCCACTGTTTTCAGTTTTTCAATGAAAAATAGGAAGCTATTTCAATGGTCACATGATCTATATCTGTCAGTTCAGTATTTGACATTAAAATAGTTTGCATCGAGTGTGTTCTAAAGAGGAACTTCACCCAACAAAAAAAATAAAAACTCTGCATAGATGCTATCTTTTAAGAAACACATACTTATCAGCCCAAGAAGTCCAGCCGGTTCTGCTGTTTTTGTTTGTGTCTGAGGGAACTCCCATTTCCTGCTGAGGAGCTGCCAGTGACTGTGCAATCCCCATCCACCTGTGCACTTCTCCTTGATATCCCCTACTACTATGGACTGTGTGGACTAATTCTTATTAATTCATTTTGGGTATACAGTAGAATCTTGGATTGTGAGCATAATTCATTCCGGAAGCATGCTTGTAATCCAAAGCACTTGTATACCAAAGCAAATTTTCCCATAAGAAATTATGGAAACTCAAATGATTTGTTCCACAAACATTTATTCATAAATCCTTCAGTTTATAGTCCATATAAAAAGATTATAGCAATGTGATAGGTTGTGTAATCATAAAATGTCCATCCACAAATGGCAGCCTCCACAAGGGGATTAGAGGCAAAATCCAGCATGAGCTACAGAGTACATAAGAGAAGAGAGGAGCCTCTAAGTGTAGCAATATGGTTACATTTAATGAAGCTACAACATTTAGCAACTCACATGGTTGATGATTAAAAGAGGCACATCTAAGTATGCAGGCATCCGGGGTAAAGCGATCCACATAGACCCTCCCCCTCACCGACCGGCTCTCACTGCTGTCAGTCTGCAATCGTGACCGAGAAGATTACCCTGCAGTAGAGTGATCTGAAAGCGAGGCTTGAACCGCTCGTGGAATGGTAGTGCGGGGGATGTTCTATGTGGACAGCTTTACCCTGGATACATGCATACTTGGATGAGCCGGTTTTAATCATCAACCATGTGAGTTGCTAAATGTTGTACCTTCATAAAATGTAACCATTTTGCTACACTTAGAGGCGCCTCTCTTCTATTTTATACTGTGACACAACGTTTCTCTTATATCAAGACATCGCTTGTATATCAAGTCAAAATGTATTAAAAAATGTTGCTTATCTTGCAAAACACTCTCAAACCAAGGTTTTACTGTATCTTATTATTCCCCCTGTTATTGATTCCTTATGATCCATCTCATAGCTGCCAGTGAGCGCTGGCTCACACACTACCTGCCAGTTCTGTGTGATATATTGCAAGAAGTCCAGCCCTGTCATCCATACAGCCAATCATTTTCCTGGACTTTGATTCTCTACACCAGGGGTGCCCAACCAGCGGCCCGGGGACCACATGTGGCCCGCGGAGCCCTCTGATGTGGCCCACGACCTCCTGCTTTGAGATGGAATAAAATAAAATAGAATACTTTTATTAAAGGTAAGTTTATTACTAAAATCACAGTGTATAAATGGGCATATCCAGGGATGGACTGGCCATTGGGACTACAGGGAGTTTCCCGGTGGGCCGATGGCTCAGTGGGCCGTCTTTAGAGACAGCGGACTGCCGCTCCCTCCGCTCCTCTGTCTCTCCCTTCCCGCAGCGCTCCCCTCCTCTCCCTCCCCGCAGCGCTCACCGGGGGGGGAACAGAGAAGCAGGGGGAGGACCAGAGGAGCAGGGGGGACGTCAGAGGAGCATGGGGGAGAGGACAGACAGCTGACTCAACAGCTATGGCCTGGGAGTTTCTCACCTCTGCCTAATCTTGTCCCGTAAGGGGGAGCACCGAACTGATTCTTTGCCATGGGTGAGATAATGTCTAGCTTCCCCACTGGTACTTCCTATAAGAGTACCAGTACCAGTCCCTCTACTCTAATAAAGTAGAACCCCTAGTGGCTAGTGAAGGGGGAGAGGGGGCTTGGGTGGCCGGGGGGGGGGGGGGGGGCAGGAGAAGTCCAGCCGCCATGTAAGAGACCTGTCAAAGTGGGCCAGTCTGGATGAAGTCCAGGGCCAAATTTTTGTCCCAGTCCAGCCCTGGGCATATCTGTTCTGCAGTGGTTACTGGGCTGCTTTCAAGCTGATCCACAGGTAACCTGTGGGTTACCTGCACTGAGCCATAGACTTCTATTACCTGTAAGTTTGGTGTGCTGAGAGTAAAGTGGGCTCTATAGAGCCGAGTAGGCTGCCATCCACCCGCTCCGTTCATTGTGGCCTGTGACCGGTTACCAAGTCGCTTAAGTGGCCCTTTCTCTTCAAAAGGTTGGGCACCCCTGCTCTACACTGTCATCTTGGATTTGGAAGCTGGCTGTCACTCCCTGATCTCTCAAAAATGGCCTTCTACTGTATATGGGCAAGATCCAGATTACACAGAGACAGGTTCTGTATCCTCCAGGGAAGTGTGACATTATCGGGCTGGCAGACTGAGGGGTCATCATACCGCCTAGGTGAGACCGTATCACCAAAAATAAGATACATGCCACCCGCCCCCAAGAATGTGATTGTGTAAAAGGCTAGATGGGGGAATAATATTTAGTGTAGTTTTCAGGTGAAGGTTTGCATCAAGGAAACCTGCCATGGAAATATTCCATGAAATGGGTTAGGCTACTTATGAACAACATGCAGAGAGCTACAGGAAAATGGTGTGATTAGTTTCATAGCAGTGGGGTTTTGGAAATATGGTAAGTATGGCATACTCAGACAGCAATTTTAAATGTACCCAGTGAATTTATTGCTATATTACTAAGGCCTAAATGTTGCTGTTTAGATGTTCGTGTTAAATAATTATTTTGGAAGTGCATGAACATCTTACATGTCGGAAGCCTTTTCAAGGCTGTAGCACACGCCATTTGTTTCTGTAATCTTACGGATTTTTTTTTACACTAAATAATATAAAATGCTACTTAAGCCACATCACTTATGACATTTACACATGTAAGTTCACCGCTATTAAAATTTTACAAAATGTCCCCAATGTAATACTATATCTTTTCCTCCTGTTGTAAGTGGTGAACATCCTCCTATTTTCGAAACAGTGGAAAAATACAGGACTTTAATTGAGTGGTAAAAGACGGGATTGGCCATCCTCTCTGTTGTTTCAGAAACAGTGGACTTTCCAAAATGGTGATTTGTGCCTCCGCGCACTTCGCGTGTGACGTCACACCTGCTGCAAGGAATTCATGCGTGATACCGCCGGGATAACGTCCGCACCCCGCTGGTGATGTTAGCCACCACACACTGACAGAGAGAACCTGCGCCTCCCCTCCCCCTCTTTACCCCAGGTATTTATCAACGGTTTTTAGTACAAGTACTATTTTCAAGTGATTTTTGACTGTCTGCTATCCTGTCCATGTGAAGGGTTATTGGGGTCACTAGTCACCATTCCCTCTGTATGGGAGGCGAGGGGGGCTTTTTCATTCAACACCTGCAGGTGACCTCCTCTTGATGTCTATCTGTAATGTCGTTGTTCAGCTCCAGAGTGATGTGGGACCCCTGATCCTCCAGGAACAGGAATAACATTTTTCAATGAGTTCTCAATATGGGATAACACACATCTACATATTTATATACACTGCATAATATGCTTATTTTTTTGTTGTTTTTTTCTCTCTCTTCTTAGGAATATGCTGTCTGATTCTTTGGGACAACAGGCTTTACAGCAGGAAAGCTGTAAGCTCTTGTCTGGGCCTTTTTTTTAGCCCCACCAAGTTCTTTTCTTTTCTCATTGTTTATCCCAGCGGCAAATCACATTCTCATTTAGGGACTGAAGGAACATATTGGTTCTATTTTTTGAAAAACTATCTTGATCAAGGTAAATTGGTCCCATCTGTTAGATGAAACTTAGACTACCTTTTTGTATAATACTAGATTAGCAACGTGGATTTAGTCTAACTGATATGCCTTTCTATATATTTCAGAACATTGTCCTTTACCTATGATTGCAAACTTGTCCCTTTGACTTATGCTCCAGAAGGAACCAAAATTATCCAATTGATTTAAATATTTCTGTGGTTTTAGAGCATCTGGTAGGCACACATCCTCAGTTCATTTACTGTTAAAATGCTTGTAATTCTATGTTTATGAAATGTATCCTTTATTTATTGTACATATATTATAATTATCGATTTCTCTTGTAGTATCAACTTCATGCAGTACTTTCAAAAAGCTCCTGAGGAAGCTCTTGTGAGCGAAACATGTAAGAAGTGGCTGCATTGGTGTATGAAATATATGCCTTTTTTAATCTTCATTGGTAATTTTAAAAATAAATTGTTGTTTAATTAGTAAAATATGTTTTTAATTATTCGTATGTTGTCTTGGCACCTTAAAAGTCCTGTCTTTTTTCATTGTTTCTATTTACACAAAGCGAATTTTCGCCAAACCAGGTCGGGCGGAACGTGTATTCACAGCGGCATCACCCCCCGTTGATTGCACCTATTCCACACCATTGATGGGTTGTCTGGTCTGCTTCCGGCCGGAGCTCCAGCTTGACAAGCCTTTCAAAACTACTATATTGTAAGTGTGTTTTTGTCTTTATTTTTAATAAATATTTTATACGGTTTTACACTATTGCGGCCTTCTATGTGTCTTTCATGTGGTATGGTTACCGAGTCCTCCACTACGGGAATGTTACAGTGATTGACTTCCGGATGTGCCTATACAGACCTTAATCCTCTACAGTATTAAACCACACGCTACCTGGGGTCCTCTTTTAACTAAGAGACCACTGGGAATCTGGTAAGCAGATTCATTACTCGTTTGGTGGAGGATCTTCTCTATTGGATTGTCACTTTAATCTATGATAATCGATTTGGATTTTTCTTTTTCCATTCACTGGTGAAAGGATCTGCTTTCTTCCAAGGACTTTGGACATTTTATTTCTTTATGCACAATTTTATTATTCATGGACAATCATTAACTTTATTTTCTTTTGGATATTTTCACTTCACTTAAGTGTAGCGCATCTTGTTTTTTCCTTTATGTTATCACTGTTTTATGTATGCAGTAAGGTGCAGCTTCCCCCAATCACATATGAGCATCATTTCAGTAGCATTGGTTTGTCTACTATCTAACACATTAGCGCAGTTGCTCTCTCTATTTTTCCAGCTTGATCTTGATTCCCTATTGCCCTAACCAGCATTAAAAAAATCCTCCTATATAGATGCAGTTGTTGGAGAGGTCTCCACACAAAAAACACTGCACTCTCATCCCCTTCCATCTTGCATTTGCAGGACAGGCTGAACATCACAGTAATTCAAACCCAAGCGGCCATTTTGAGCCTTTCAAACTACATGCATGCACAGTGTGTGGTCTCCATTTCAGTTGTGCTCAATAGTGGCCACTTCTGACCTTGTTCAGAAATGCAAATAGCAGGATGGATGGGGAATAAAGGGCCAGTGGATATTGTGGAGAGGCTCCCCAACCGCTGCATCTGAAATGGGAGGATGTGCACTATTTACAACAGGAAAAGCACTGGTATGCACTGTTCAGAGGATATCGATCTGCATGGGGGGGGGGGGGGGTGGTTGGGAAAATCTTACTGAAGTTTCTCTTTAAAAATTTCAAAACATTCCGAATGAGAACACTCGAATAAAAATTAAAAAAATAATCAACAGTATTGTTTATCTACAGTTGGGAATGTTATCTTTAATTTATTAGAGACCAAAATGTGTTTCTCTTGCTATGATTTGATACATAAGTGTTTCTGCATTTACTTTAAACATCTTATTAAATAAAAACCCTGCTGCTTAAATAAGAAATGACATTTAATTGTATAAAATAAACAGAATAATATTATAACCACTGCACTGGGACTTGAAAAATCTGATGGTAAATCATTTATGGAAAAGCATAAAATAGTTGCACAATATTTCAAACTAAATAAAAGTAAACATGTCAAAGTAAAAATGCTGCAAACTAGTTTTACAAGTACATTGGTGCAGTTTATTTGTCTTGGCAGAAAACAGGGTCATTACACTTTGTCTTTGCCACCAACTACACCCAATTAGCTATGATGCCTTGACTCCTGCTAGGTCAAGATAACTTCCATAAACTTCCAAATCAGGGGCGGATCCAGGGAGGGCAATGGGGAAATTGCCCCCCCTCCAGAAAATAATACAGACTCCAAGGTTTTTTCCCTCCGCCAACTCACCAGATTTGCGTTACGAGGCATCATCTAAATGCAGCTGCAGAGACTTTATTTCTGCTTCCTCCAGCTCCCAGGTGGTCTAAGATATATTCCCTGGTCCCCATCAGTTCATTTAGAGGGGCCCAGTGGCATCACTATGGGGGTATGGATCGCGGTGACACCGAGGCCGCTGCTACACTCTGACAGAGTTGTAGCAGAGCCGTGTGAGTGTCACTTCACTTCTCTGTCAGGCGGAGTGATCTCCACCCGACAGGACCTTCCTAGTCCCGGCAGGTGTGACATCACGATTCAGAGGGCGGAGAGGATTGAAGACAATATGCTGCTGATAGAACCTGTAGCCAGAGCTCAGGGCACTGCAAGTGAGTGATCATGTAACTCGTTAACATAACAATGCCTTAATTAACACCTTGTCTTAGATGTGTGAAGTGGTTAATGCTTTGGGGGAGGGGGGGGAATAATTAAATATAATAATAATAATAATAATAATAATAAATAATTTACAATGGTAATTGTAATATGGCACATGAAGGGGGTTAATGTACTCACCAATGTATTAGTGACCAGTGGCATTTATCCCCTTTGTGCTGCATTATTGACAGTGCTACAGCATGAAGGGGTTTATAAACACTGCCACTAGTGCCACTAATGCAGCACAAAGGGGTTAATTATTTGCCACTGGTCAGTAATACATCTCTGAGTAAATTAACCTCCTGCATGTGCCATATTGCTATTACCAATCATCACCATTATCATCATGATAATCTCACAGCAAAGGTGTGTCGCCCCAATGGGGCATAGAATTTATATATAGATTGTTTCTCTGACCCATTTTTCTATGAACATTAGGCCAGATTCACAGAGATTTACGCCGACGTATCTGTTTATACGCCGTCGTAAGTCCAAATGTGCGCCGTCGTATCTATGCGCTGATTCTCTAAATCAGATACGCCTGAATTGTGTCAAGATACGACCAACGTAAGTCTCCTACGCCGTCGTATCTTGGGTGCATATTTACGCTGGCCGCAAGGGGCGCTTTCTTGATTTACGCAATTGAATATGTAAGTGAGCGATAAACGCCGATTCACAAACGTACTTGCGCCGTCGCAGTAAGCTATGCCGTTTATGTAAGGCGTACATCTGGCGTAAAGATAAACCACCAAATAGTTGGTCTAAGTCGTGTAGGGTATGGACGTCGGATTTTACATCGTTTGCGTAAGTCGTACGTGAATGGGGCTGGGTGTAGGTTACGTTCATGTCGAAAGCATTGAGCCGTCGTATCTTAGGGAGTATATGTGACGTGATTCTGAGCATGCGTGCGCATGCCCTGTTCGTACGGCCATGCATTTACATGGGGTCACGACTCATTTTAATACAACACGCCCACTACCTGCCTACTTTGAATTAGGCGGGCTTACGCCGGCCTATTTACGTTAGGCTGGCGTAAATATGGGAGTAAGTGCTTTGTGAATACTCAGCTTGCCTCTCAATGTTACGTCGGCGTAGCGCATATGAGATGCGCTACGTCGGCTCAAAGATGCGCCGATGTACCTGAATCTGGCCCATTATGTTTAGTTCACATGCTGCCATCTAGTGACCTTTTGTGGTAACGCACCTATTTTCAATGTTTCTTTCTCTGATCTATGACACATTTCCTTAATGTGTAATGCTCCACCCTTTTTTGTACTTCCTCTGTCATGGCTGAAGCTACAGGCCACATGTAGCAGGGCAAATGTATTCTGCATAAGTAAGCTACAGACAGTATCATCTTTTGACCGCATAAAACCACAATCTATTCATCTGTTGTATCCTGTCAAATGCTGTAACAAAGTTTTGGATTAAGCACCTCTGTGGATGGAAATGGTATTGGTGAGTTCAAGCTATCTGATGAGCATTGTCCTCAGTGATTATATCTGCTTATACAGGCCAGGCATATCGCAACAATCGGAGTCAGAATAACAGGTGCATTGAGCCACAGCACCTGTATTGTGTGATTATCATGATAATAATGATGATATAGAATGACAGAATTTTTTTTCTTTAGGCTACTTTCACACCTAAGCGTTGGGGGCTGCATCGCTTTTCTTCTGCTAGCGGGGCGCATTTAACCCCCACTAGCGGCCGAAAAAGGGTTAAATCCACCCGCAGTGGCGGTTCAGCAGCGCTGCCCATTGATTTCAGTGGGCAGGAGTGCTTTAGGGGAGGTGTATACACCGCTCCTACAGCGCTGCAAAGATGCGGTTAGCAGGACTTTTTTACTGTCCTGCCAGCACACTACTCCAGTGTGAAATATAGCGCCTGCAAAGTGCTTCAGTGTGAAAGCAGCCAAAGGCTTCATTCACACAGGGCATGCTGCAGACATGTGTCTAACATGCAGGGCTGTCTTTTACTGGATTGGGGATGCATAAAGTGTTACATGCATCCCAATGCCGGCATTCCAATTATTTCTACTGAGACACAGAGCCGCTATATCCCAATATGTCATGCGTGCGGGTCCCAGAATGCATGCAGGGTGCATTCAGGGACCCGCACCAGCATGACATATTGGAATAAAGCAGCTGTGTGTCTCAGTAGAAATAAATGGGATGCCGGCATTGGGATGCATGTAACACTTTAAAACAGTGTCACTGTTTTAAACAAGATTAGGACTGTATGATACGTTAAATACAGTTCTGTAAGCAACACCTTATTTTCTATGCCCCTCCCGAGACTAGACCCTGGATCCGCCCCTGTTCCTAATACGGTTACCTAGTTCCATCAAATCCCTGCATTTTGATTGCATCTATTGGCCATAGACTGGTCCAATGCGTATTTGTACACCCTGCCCAGGTTACATAGTCTGCTGCACAAGGTCCTAGGGCACCAGAATACCATAGCACACTTATAAAGCATCCTTGAGAAGAGACTGCTAAAGGCGAAGAGAGTAGAGAAGTGTTTGGGTAGCTTGACCTAGTATTCATACTTTACAGATAGCACTACTTATGCTGGTGTTTATTTTAAGTAGCACCAGGCTAGGTTTTTTTTAGGCTCCATTCACACTTGAATGTTTATCCTCTTGATACCCTATGCACAACTATGCTTAACATGCAATATCTCATTATTTTTAATTGTCTCTGTTCACACTTCACACTTGTATGTTATATGTCAGCCTTTTTCAACCATGGTGCTGTGGAATCCTGGGGTGTCTTCGGGGTTTTTAAGGGGTGCCTTGGCAAAATACAAAAAAATTGCTTCAAATTGCACACAAATTGTCAACAAGTCAGCAAGTGGATTGAGCCTTCCTTTTTTTTGTTACACAAAGCTACAGGTTATAATTGTGCAGCATTACAATTTTGGACACCCAGTGGGCCAACTGCTGGCATTCTAATAACCAATAATGGCATAGGTTGATGTTAGAAATTCTGTATATAGCCCTACAGAACAGACAGTGCACAATCCATGTGGGTTGTGCTGCTTAACTGTAGAGATGAAACAGGAGCTTTATTATCAGAGAAAAGACATTGAACATACCATAGACGCAGCTAAAAACGTATAAACACTGATGATGTGGCTGATGTGGTTGTTGCACAAAAATACATGGACATTGTATTTCAACAGTTCCTGGACGTCCCTGTTTGCCCCTCTTCGTTAGCACTGGGTTCATATTAGGGATAAGGAATACAAAATGAGGGAGAGGAGAGAGGGAGAGGAGAAACTCTGGAATACAAGTCAGTATTGATGGGAAAATGTATATTTGCTTCGGAAAAATAAATCACCTTTAATGTTGGATGGCCTACATGTGTCGATACTGCTGCATTACATAAAACTATTGGTTTAGTCTTTTACATTTTAGAATGTGGTGTTGATTTTAAAGGGTATCTTGAATGAAGACAGGTTGAAAAACACTGCTCTACATCCTACGCTCAAATTTGCTTTTTTTCAGCTTATACAAATGTTTTTGGCCCCATGGATCTAATGCCGCGTACACACCATCACTTTATGTGATGGAAAAAAACGACATTTTCTGTGAAGTAAAAAACAAAGTTTTTGAAACTTCAATTTTCAAAAACGACATTGCCTACACACCATCGTTTTTTCACAATGCTCTAGCAAAGCGAGGTTACGTTCACCACTTTTTTCCATTGAAGCTCACTTTATAACTAGCTTCTGGGCATGCGCGGGTTTAAAAACGTTGTTTTAAACGTCGTGTTTTGCTACACACGGTCAATTTTTGTGAAACAAAAACAACGTTTTGAAAAACGACACATAAAATTGAAGCATGCTTAAAAAATTTTTTGTCGTTTTTCACAAGACATAAAACAACGTTTTCCCCCACACACGGTCATTTAAATTGACGTTTTTAAAAATGTCGTTTTTTTTCATCACATAAAGTGATGGTGTGTACGCGGCATTAGAGTGCCTCTAAATGAGCAATACACGATGCTTGATAATACCAGGGCTTTTTTCTAAGAGAATAGGTGCAGGAACTCCTCACTTCTGAGTCACTTCTTGTCTCCGCTCCTACCCTCCTCCAAGCACAATTCCTTGATTCCACCCCCTACCCACCTCTAAGTATCGCCCCTTTTAGAGAATACAGAACCAGTATCATTTTGTGGTGATAAGTAATTTGTGTAGAATTTGTTAACAACAACAAGAAAAGCAGTAATGGACCCCAACAACAATAGATCTCGGCAGTAACAACAGATTTCCAGCCCAGTATCAATAGACTCTCCAGCAGCCAACAACAATCGGCCCCCCAGAAAAATTAGCCCAACCAGCAACAAAAGATTTCTCACCAGCATCAATAGACCTCCCCAGTAACAATAGACAGCCACGCAAAAATAGATGCCCTCCAGCAACAATAGATCTCCCAGCAGACAGCAACAATACACCCTTCCTCAGCAGTAGATCTCTTCCAGCAACAATTGACCCCCCCCCCCCCAGCAAAATTTGCCTAACCAGCAACAATCGATTCCTTACCAGCAACAATAGACCTCCCCAGTAACAAAAGATTACCATGCAAAAATAGATGCCCTCCAGTAACAATAGATCCCCCAGCAGCCAGCAACAAACACCCCTCCTCAACAGTAGATCTCTTCCAGCAACAAATTACCTCCCCTAGCAACATAAGCCCTCTCCCCCAAGCAACAATAATAGACCTCCCCAGCAATAATAGACCAGTATGCAAAAATAGATCTTCTTCAGGAACAATAGATTCTCCAGCAGTCAGCATTAATGGACCCTTCACCACACCCAAGCACCCCTTGCCTTTACATACGCTCAGTGCTGAAGGTGCCGGAACTGCGTTCACCCACGTTCCCCCACGTTCCCCCACGTTCCCCCACGTTCCCGTTAAAAAAAAGCCCCCTGGATAATACACATGCAAAAATATGCTTGTAAAATTCCTGTAAGGCCTCGTACACACGAGGGTACATGTCCGATGAAAATGGTCCGCGGACCAGTTTCAGCAGACATGTTCGGTCGTGTGTACGAGGCCTTATATGCCTAGAAAAAACTCTTGTAAAAAATCTTTCAAAAACACAATGGCCCAGATTCTCGTAGAATGGAGTAAATTTGGGGGGGCATAACGTATCTCATTTACGTTACGCCGCCGCAAGTTTTTCATGCAAGTGCTTTATTCACAAAGCACTTGCGTGTAAAGTTGCGGCGGCGTAGCTTAAATCACCCGGCGCAAGCCCGCCTAATTCAAATTAGGCGGGTAGGGGGCGTGTAGCATTTAAATTAAACGGGTTCCCGCGCCGAACGTACTGCGCATGCGCCGTCCGTAAAATATCACAGGGTGCATTGCTCCAAATGACGTCGCAAGGACATCATTGGTTTCGACGTGAACGTAAATGGCGTCCAGCCCCATTCACGGACGACTTACGCAAACGACGTCAATTTATACATTTCGACGCGGGAACGAAGGCCATACTTAACATTGATTGCGCCTCATATACCCAGGGGCAACTTTACGCCGGGACAAGCCTAACGTAAACGTCGTAACTTTACTGCGTCGGCCGTGCGTACGTTCAGGAATTCACGTATCTAGCTAATTTGCATACTTGCCGGGGAAAACGACGGAGGCGACACCTAGCGGACAAAAAAAAAATTGCATTTAAGATCCGACGGCGTAAGAGCCTTACGCCAGTCGGATCTAATGGTTATCTATGCGTAACTGATTCTAAGAATCAGTCGCATAGATACGACGGCCCAGATTAGGACTTACGACGGCGTACATGGCGTTGCGCCGTCGTAAGCCCTTTGAGAATCTGGCCCAATAAATACACAATACACTCTGCTCAGGTGTGAATATTTTTAAAAAACATTTTTTTTTAAAGAGGGAAAAAAAGCTTTAGTTCTCAAAAATAATCTTACTTTGAACCATCGGTACGGCAAATTATAAAAAGGTCACTTATCTCTACTGTCAAATAAAAATGCAAGATAAGCTCTTTGCCTACTTCCCAACAGTGCCACCTTTCTTTATTGCTCTGTGTCCGTAACATTATCATCTAGGTTAATGAAGAAATTGTTGCTGATCTATAACTTTACGCTGGTAAAAATAGTTTATGCATAAAATTAATTTCTTTCCGTGACCATGTTTGCGTGATTAAACCGGCAGACTATTTAAGTCCCTAATGACAGATAATAATTTACCGTAGCCATTTGTTAAACTAAAAGGATACAAGCTTTTCCTTGCTGCAGACTTTAGTTACAGTATGAGAAATGATCCCAGCTCAATAAAGATTTCCCCTGTTTGACTTCATAGCTGTCAGTTTGTAGACTGTGGGCAGAATTTCAAGAAATCCTTTCCTCCTGCCTGCTTATTGGAAGACAGACAAGGGTTATGCGGCGCTCTGTCTTCCAGTTACAAAAGCCTACCTGTAATCCAGCTGTATAATTAGCAGCCCTCCAAGATGATGTATGACTTTGCTTACCACTTGGGACTAAAGACTAAATGAGGACACTGCTAATTGCTGTGCAAAGCAGTTTGGCATCAAGGAGAAAAATGCAACCCTGTATCTCCTGCCAGAAAAGACTCAGACGCACCCACGCTTTTTTTTTTTCGCTTACCACAAATACATATACACACAAAACCCTAAAGAAAGACATGCCCTTACACATACATACATACATACAGACACACACTCATACATGCACACATACAATAACTTAACGTATATGTGCATGCACACACACACGCTCTCTCTCTCTCGCGCTTTCTCTCTCACCCTAATTTCCATTCTGCAGTCATGGCTCTTTTTTCAGAGCTGAAAGAGTTCACTGTATGTCTATAAATCATACTGTACTTATAGCTGAATCTGCATCACCCCTTCCATGAGTTTTGAGCTGAGTGAGAAATTCCAGCATGACACCATCAGAATGAACTTTTCTGAGGACTCTCCTCCCACTTATAGGATTTACAGGAATTTATTAACAAGCCAGTCGCTGAACTGTATATTTTATCTGCAAAAGAAAAAAAAAATGAAAGCATTTCTGTGCCCAGGAAACATAAGCAAACCACAACACTTGTTTTATTGGAAACAGGGTTGCAAAATGTAGCAGGTCCCAAAAGCGGTTATGTTCTTGAACTGTGAATAGCAAAGGGGCGTTAGGTGTCTTATCTGAAATGAGCTAAGCGATGAAGATGCTGTTATGTCTATTTTAATGGTAGTGTAGGCCAGCTGTTTTTAAATGAGCTTTTTACGGTAAAAGAAGATATATGGTTTGTGCAGCCTGTACTGCAGAGTGGACCCAGATGGATTACTACATCTTAATGCACTTAAAGAGACCTTGGGCATTCAGGGCAAAGTGACAGTGTCTGTGGAAAGCCCACATCTTGACCACTTTATACTCTCTAGTACGGTAGAACCCCCCCCCCCAACATTGCAGCCATTTTATACTCCTTCATACCAGGAACTACCAGGCCATTCTTCATTCCTGGCAGCTATAAAAAAAAAAAAGCCAAGCGGAGAATGACTGAACGTCAAACATTTGCTGCTGTGGAGCTTGTCTGGGCATAACTCAGGTTTGTGTTAAGACTGCCAAACTCTTCTGAATGTAGCCATATGTATCTGGAAAGGGTGACCCCATGAGAGCACAGCTGGTATACAGATGTGCTAGGCAGGGCCTTGACAAAAAAATAGAATCCAGACCGAAGAATAAACAGAGCAACACAGCTTTATCGCACAGGATGGAGAGTAAGGCAAATTCCAGCAGTATTATGGGCAGCACATGGGGTTAGCACTTCTGCCCAGCAGCCCTAGAGTCATCAGTCTGAATCCCAATCATGAGACTACCTGCCTGGAGTTTGCAGGTCCTACCTGTGCCTGCGTGGGTTTCCTCCAGGTACTGCAGTTTTCTCCCACACTCCAAAGACTCGCTGGCAGGTTAAATGGATCCTGTCTAAATTGACCTTAGTATGTGTATGCATGAGTTGGGGACCTTATATTGTAAGGTCCTTGAGGGCACAATAATGAGTGAGTGTACAATATATATGTGGGAGATTAGCTTGTGGGGATCACCTTTTCTGGAAAATTAAGGTCAGCGTGCAGGCAGCCGGGTTTCCAGCTTTATTTAGAAGGAATTTGCAAAGTCATAAAAACAAACAAAAACAGTAAACAGTACTGGCGCTAAACTACACAGTAGACTCCTCTCTATACAGTGTGGGGCTGGTTCCCATCACCCACAAAACATGTGGTAAAGCAACTCCTCTTTTTAAATCCAAACAGCTCCTCTCTCAGATTCCCTTCTGAGTCTCAAGCCAGAGCTCTGCTGTGATCTCTTCCTCCTCATTTAAAGTCCATCTGAGCATGGACTCAAGTGGACCACAACAACCGGACCGCAAACCAAACCTGCCACAAGATGGTTGCTCAACCATAAATATAATATGCACAAATTTGTAAAGTGCTTGGTACTTATATAATGGAAAAAAGTGCAATGGTGCTCCAAACTTGCAAAGTGTGAGGTGCCACACTCCCCTATCAGTGACCCCATTCACCAAAAACAATGGACCCTCAGCTTTGCAGTCTGGGGTCAATAAGGCTGTGACCTATTGATCTGGGATATGTAGAATGGTTTCTCAAAAAACTCTTCCAAGAGGGTACTTAATAACAGAAATGATATGCCACACTCCAAAGATGGGGAAACAAAGAGAAAGCTCATAGTGAAATACTGCAAAAAAAAAAAATTGTAGAGCGCAATCTAGGCGAGATTTACAGGATATCTGGCAAAAACAGGCATCAGTGAAAACATTTGAGTTCGCCTCTGTATGGCGTGCATTCCATGGAGGCGGAAATTGCATCAATGGTTAACATGAACCGGAAGTGCGTCAATGCGTCTTATCCCTCCTCCAGGGCGCCATCAAAGGACATCACTTCCGGTTCCTTGCAATCAATTTATAATCGAAGGGAGATCACTCCTTCCTCTAGGGAGAACAAAGTGACAATTTACGATCAGTGTAAGCAAACATCAACTTCCTCCTCTATGACATAATTCTCTGTTGCCAGACATATAAAAAAAACTTAATATAAACAGAGGCGTAATATCAAACATGCCATTTGGCTATCATACTAAATTATCATTTTTTTATTTCTGAAAAATAGTTTTATGTATATATTTTTCTCATTTTAGTTCACCAACTTAGACTATCATGTTCTGATGAAAAAGAGGGGTGTATTGCGCTAATTCGATAAATAGTAAAACGGCAACTAAAATGTTATACAACATTAATAATAGTGGTCAAAGGAAGAGCTGCGTTGTTGTAAGCTAAAATGTGACACTAGTGATAATGAAGTGCTAGATAAATATCAATTAAAAATATGAAACAGACTGAGTGAAAAAAAGTTATATCTGTAAATAGGTCTGTGAGACCTCAATATGATAACAAGAAGGGGTTAATTGCTAAATTAGGTAGACACCTGAGAATTATCAAGTGAATAAATAGCAGTCGGTGTGAACAAACCAAAAAAAAAAAACCTTAGGAATACCATTAACAAAGCTTCAAAGGTAAAAAATGTGAATATAATAAAAATTAATGCAGAGTTTCCATATAGACTTAAATATCCCCAGTGTTCAATCCAATAGTCCAGGAAAAAGTGCTGACAGGATAGTGCCTCCACCAAACAATAATACTGCCACGAGTAAATGAGGAGCTTGGTGGTTTCATTAGTTAAAAAGGGGCAAATTATAGAGATGTTACGGTCCAGAGGAGAAGTCTACAAGCTTTTGGCAACAATTGAATTTGGGGCTGAAAGGGGCCTGAAAGGGCAGGTCAGAGTCTAGGATTCCACCTAGTACCCTGGCGTGAGGAGATAGGCTAGAATAAGAGGATGACCATAGTAGTTGCAAGGAAACAGGATCCAGGGGACAATTGGTTAGGTTGGCATCTGAGAAAAGTTTTGTAGCCTTTTCAGTAGTAGCCAGTTCAAAAGAGGAAAGTGTTGACTGTTCTGTTAGACAAGGTATGAAGTGGGGAAGATAACTGTACAGTGCTGGTGTCCTCATGTATTGCATCAATCTTGTCTTTAAAATGATTGGCAATCTCTTGGGCAGTGAGTGAGTTATTGGATAGAAGGGGTGGGGGACAAAGCAGAAAGTTAAAGTAGGGAAAAGCCAACGAGGACTGAATGACAAGGTATATGCCTGTGGCAGTGGGCACTGTGCCAATTCCTCTAGCTTCTCTGTTGGTAATAAAGTTGGCTTGCCATGGGAAATATTTTTCTTCTCTAACACTTACCTAAACTAGGTTTAAAATTTAAAGAATTATCTTCAATCATTTAAAAAAAATCAAAAATAAATCTAATATTTTACACACTGGAGATCTCAGGAACCTTGAAACTCCTAATGTTTTTCAAAAGCCTTTACTAAAACTGAAAGCAAAAAAGCAGACGGCTCCGGCCGTACACTTCATGTTACTGCCATTTTCATGTGTGTATCTGCCTATGACTACAGTTGTACTGTTTTTTTTTTACTGTGGTCCATGTGAGCCAGTCTTCTATTTTGTGTAAATAAACATTAAAAAAAAAAGCAAAAAAGCAGGAATCCTGTTTTGTTGTTCCTTTCTCTTGCACATTATTGGGTATTCAAAGTAAGAACAACTTTACCATATTTATTAGGTGAACATACACTGATCATGCAGATTTCCAAGTGAAAAACTTCTACTCCTCAACCACTTCAGCAACTTTGTTTTGCAAAGAGGTTTGCTATAGCTAGTACCTTGTGCTGTGTGATTTAGTTATATTATTTTAACCACTTGCCGACCGGCTCACGACAATATATGTCGGCAGAATGTCATGGCTGGGCATATCAATGTACCTGTACGTTGCCCTTTAACCACTTCCTGACAGCTGTACGACTTTATATGGCCGCAGTGTGGATCTAACCCCACTGGGGGGTGTGCGAGCGCTGACGGCGGCGCACGCGTGCCCGCCGCATCACTGAGATGCCACGATCTCCGCCAGGCACCCGCAATCAGCGGTTACAGAGACAAGGACGTGGATCTGTGTGTGTAAACACGTCCTGTCAGGGAGAAAGGAGACGGATCTGTGTCCCTTGTACATAGGGACACAGATCGGTCACCTCCCCCAGTCAGTCCCCTTCTCCCACAGTTAAAAACACTATGCAGGGCACACATTTAACCCCTTCCTCACCCCCTAGCGTTAACCCCTTCAATGCCAGTCACATTTATACAGTAATCAGTGCATATTTATAGCACTGATCGCAGTATAAATGTGAATGGTGCCAAAAATGTGTCAAACGTGTCCGATGTGTCTGCCATAATGTCGCAGTGCCGATAAAAATCGCAGGTCGCCACTATTACTAGTAAAAAAAAAAAAAAAAATTCTGTCCCCTATTTTGTAGACGCTATAACTTTTGCGCAAACCATTTGCTTATTGCGATTTTTTTTTTTTTTACCAAAAATTTGTAGAAGAATATGTATCGGCCTAAACTGAAAAATAAAAATGTTTTTTTTTTTTTAAAAATGGGCTATTTATTATAGCAACAAGTAAAAAATATTTAATTTTTCTTCTAAATTTACGCATTTTTTTGTTTATAGCGCAAAAAATAAAAACCGCAGAAGTGAAATACCACCAGTCAAATACCACCAAAAGAAAGCTCTACTTGCGCAATTGTCAGTTAAAGCGACGCAGTGCTGGAAGCTGAAATTTCACCTGGGCAGGAGGGGGGTATATGTGCCCAGTAAGCAAGTGGTTAAGACGCAAGCTCCGTGAGTGTGACCGCGATTCCCGCGGACTCGATGACTAAAGCCTTATACACATGCACGGTTTTCTTGGCAACAAAGCTGCTGGCAAAGCTTTTTTGCTGAGTAAACCGTGCATGTGTACGAGGCTTTGAGCTTTCTCGTCAAGAAAACTGCCCAGAATCTAGACGAGAAAAATAGAGAACCTGCTCTCTATTTTCTCGTTGTGATTCTCTGCATTGTTTTCCTGTCGAGAAACCCAAGCGTCTGTATACTTACCTGTCGCCGTGCAAACCCGCGCATGCTCGAAATTACTTTGACGCATGTGCGGTAGCTTCCAAGGCATAGGTAGGGTGTAGCAAGATGGCGGCAACGACATTGAATGTGACGAGCGCATGCTCAACTTAGTTGATGATGTCACCGCATTCGTGCCATTCAAAAGAACGGCGGTTCTTTTGAATGGAGTGTGTGAACACTCAGCCGGCAAGAGATTATTGCCAAGAATCTCATCAGGAAAAACAAAGTTTCTTTCCTGACGAGATTCTGAGCTGTGTGTACAGGGCTTGAGAGTCCCGCAATCATCTCACGGAGAGAAAGAACGGGGAAATGCTGATGTTCTTTTTCTCTCTATTTTCTTTTTCTCCACCCTCTCTCTCTTTTTCTCTCTGGCACCAGATTGTCATACCGAGATTGACTAATTATTACTACACCTTACTTTTAGCAGTGCAGCTGCTTGTGGTACCACAGAAAGTGTCTTCTGAAATTCCTTAGGCTTCTTTTATAGACATGTGATATACCAGAAAAGTGCAGCGCAATAATATAAACCAAGATAAATAAATAATTAAGAAAAATTGCGGATAAAATATCCAAATTGATGTAGTGAACAGTCCAAGAAAATTGTGATGAATAAATCAAAAATTAAAAATTTTAATTAATTAAATAAGAGTCCACAAAATGCTCCACCAGTGCCGAAGAATTCACAGATTGTGACAATCCCTCCACCTTAGGTCTATCTGGGTACTCTCACCTTCCAGCATGGACCCCTAACTCAACAGGAAGTCATGCAAGCAGAATAAACATGGATCAGATGCCTCAATTGCGTCTCCTAAATAACAGCTTATACTCCGGGAAATGAGCTGTCTCCCAGATATTACTGGAGACACCCACCCACTACTACACCCACTTACCAATCCAGCAGCACCAGATGGAAACATATGGAGTTTGCTGACAAACATCTAATGACAGATATGTCTTTAACCCAGTAATATCTGGGAGACCGCACAAAGCCTTTAAAGAAATATTTAATAGGTTGCTATTAATTGTCTTTATAAAACCATTATCATAGTTTTTTTTTATTGTATGCTCCAAATTTGATCAATCCATATGATAAATACATGTCCAATGTATTCATTTTTGCATCAGCTGAGCATTCAAGGATGAATACTGCTGTGCTACGTCTGAGTTGCTCAACCATTTGGAAACCTAGCATCTGGATCTGAATTAACTAAAAACACCAAAAAGCACTAACAGCTTGGAGAAGAGTGCATTGCTCACTGAGTAAAGAGGGGGGAAGAGACAAATCCGTAAACCTGAGTCAGCTTTGGATACAGTAAAGAAAGAGTAAGAGGAACAGTTCAAAAAGTTACACCCATTTGGTTGAACTTGGGAATGTAAATTTAGGGGCAGCAGGATGCCAAAACTGTGACTTATGACCAGTGTGTTGTCTTTCGGATGCTTGACTTGGCATATCCCAGATTGACCAAATGGATTGATTAGGGTTAAGTGGGCAGGTCCCTGGTAATGGTACACATTATTATTAATGACAAAGCTAGAGGAAAATGGAAGGTTCTCAAAAATGTATTCAAAATCAAGACCCCCAACATAGTAATTTCATATGTATACCAGTGCCATGTTCTACACCAGTCAATGGTTATGGTTCACATTATTATTAATGGCAAAGCTAAGGGAAAATGAAAGGTTCTCAAAAGGTTAATTAAAATATAAAGACCTCCAATATAGTAATTTCAGATTTATACCAATGCCATGTTCTACACCAGGCAATGGGTGCTGTAGGAGTTAAGAAAATGGCTGAAAAATTGGTGCAGAAGAAAATAATATTATTCTTTAGAGAGCTGGCATGGTGGTGAGGTTGAAGTTGTGTTCAGGGAAGAATGGTTAAAATATAAGAGGAATCTGGAGAGAGGGTAGGGATAGGTAGTGATAGCATTAGAAAGCTTGGAAAAAGTAGAGAAGCTAGGGGTAAATGGGAGTTGGCAGGGGTGCTGGGTATCAAATACAACAAGGTAATAAAAACTGTAAAAATAAAATAAAGCATGTCAGTAAAAGCATAAATTGCATGACAGCAAATGTAATAAATGTTCCAAACAAAATTAATGAGCAATTGCTGATGAATGAGTAAATTAATGATATAGCAGGTATAATGGAAACCTTGCTGGTTGAAAGTCATGTTAGATATTTAATTTGGAATTCTATAGTGTTTCAGAAAGGATAAAAATACACGTTTCAGGTTTTATTTGTTTGTAAAATCTTGTTTTAGAGCAGCTGTGAATAAAGATCCCTTTGAAAACTAACAGCGAGGAGTCTCTCTACTGTATTATCTGTAAAATGCTACACATTAGTGAGCACAATTGAAAAAAACAGCTGAGAACTAATTTTTTGCTTTGTCATCTACAGTACATTTATATTTAATATAGTCAGGGGTCCCGTGTTACCAAAGGTCATCTTTTAGAGTTCAAATATTTGTACAACCTTCTGGAATATAATTTTGTATTATTAGCTATCTGAATCAGTATGATACCCAGGTATTTTCAGGACAGGTAAGCTTCAGTACACATTTCAAGTCAACAAGACTTATGCCGCGTACACACGATCATTTTTCGGGCTCTAAAACATTACGTATTTTTTTTAATGTCATTAAAAACGATCGTGTGTGGGCTTCAGAGCATTTTTCAGGTTCTAAAAAATGGGCAAAATTTTTTTTTGAACATGCTCTATTTTTTAACAACGTTTTTAACGTTGTAGTTTTTCGGGTTGTAAAAAATAGTCGTGTGTGGGCTTTAACGACGTGAAAAATCCGCGCAAGCTCAGAAGCAAGTTATGAGACGGGAGCGCTCGTTCTGGTAAAACTACCGTTCGTAATGGAGTAAGCACATTCATTACGCTGTAACAGACAGAAAAGCGTGAATTGTCTTTTACTAACACAAAATCAGCTAAAGCAGCCCCAAGGGTGGCGCCATCCGCATGGAACTTCCCTTTTATAGTGCCGTCGTACGTGTTGTACGTCACCGCGCTTTGCTACAGCATTTTTTTTTCATGATTGTATGTAGGCAAGGCCGTTTTAATGATCAAGTTGAAAAAAACTTTGTTTTTTCTAGAGCCTGAAAAACGTAATTTTTTTAGAACCCGAAAAATGGTCGTGTGTACGCGGCATTAGTGCCTCTTTGAGTTGTGTAAACTTTACTTTCCTAATGTTGATAGTTTTGGTAGCTTCCTTGCCTGGTAATTATTTCAATATTGATTCAAATGTTACCATATCATGGAAGGAATCTTTTGAAAGAGTATTCGTTTTTATGAGTAGACAAGTTAAAATCTCTATGTTGGAAATGCTAATGATATGATATATTTGTATTTTGCTAAAGCATTTGATTTGGATCCTCCTCAAAGCCTGGCATAGATAAAAGAGTTAGGGAAAAATGTTTGCACAGGGGTAAAAAATGGTTAAGAGATTGAAGTCAAAAGCTAAGAGGAAAATGTTTGTTTAAGGCTAAATAGCTGGTACTAAATACAGAAGACGACTATAAATTGAACACCCAAAATAAGCTAAATTTAAGAGTTCTCTTAAAGTGGAGGTTCCATCAAAAAAACTATTTTGCTTTAAACTGTAGCTTACGACTTTTTTACTCATCTGGAAATGCCTGTTGCTATGCGGTCCCATGAAATCTGCCTTTGAAACCACCTAGGATTCTGACATCAACTCCCTCTAATGCTCCTGGGAAATGTGTGTCATCATTTCCCAGGATGCAGTGCGCTGTCCAATTATCACTCCCCATCCAAGACTTCCAGGAAGTAAGGGCCAGATTCACGTAGGGCAGCGGCGGCGTAACGTATCGTAGATACGTTACACCGCCGCAATTTTTCATCACAAGTGCCTGATTCACCAAGCACTTGTGATGAAAACCTACGCCGGCGGCCTCCGGCGCAAGGCGGGCCAATTTAAATGGGCGTGTGCCATTTAAATTAGGCGCGTTCCCGCGCCGGAACCTACCGCGCATGCTCCGTTTCCAAACTCCCGCCGTGCATTGCGCGCCGTGATGTCATTTTTTTGAACGGCGACACGCGTAGCGTAATTCCATATTCCCGGACGGCTTACGCAAACAACGTTATTTTTTTAATTTCGACGCAGGAACGACGGCCATACTTTATACAGCAATACGATTGCTGTGTAAAGTTAAGGCACCAAAAAAAACTACTAACTTTGCGACGGGAAACTAGACTAGCGGCGACGTAGCGAACGCGAAAAACCGTCGGGAATCGCCGTTACTCCTAATTTGCATACCGGACGCTGGTTTACGACACAAACTCCCCCCAGCGGCGGCCACGGTATTGCATCTTAAGATGCGACAGTGTAAAACAATTACACCTGTCGGATCTTATGGCTATCTATGCGTAACTCATTCTATGAATCAGTCGCATAGATAGAAACAGAGATACGACGGCGTATCAGCAGATACGCCGTCGTATCTCCACTGTGAATCTGGCCCTAAGTGCCTGTAGGCTTCACAATGCTCACAAGCAAAATGACAACGGTGTAGATATAGTTTTATAAACTATCTTTTTTGAATATCTATACGGATCGGCGGCGGATTGTAAAATATTAAGTGACCAGATTTATATTATAAAAACGCAGGATGAAAGGACATACATTTAAAAAATGCTAATTGTGGTTGGAACTCCGCTTTAAGTTTCCTTTTTTTTTTAAATCAGATAATTTTTATTGAAAACAAACACAAAAAACATACACATAGAATTTCCAATGCGCTACAACATACAATACATATTATCGGGAACACAGAAATATAAATACAGCATAGTCATACTCTCCAGTATCGCATTTGTTCCATCCACTGCGTCTAAAGACAATTATACAATGGTACATAAAAGCAGTTTTGTGCTGATTAACCTGGACCTTATGCAGATTAAGTGTATCCTCCGTGTGTCATTCCTTCCCCCCCTGCCTCCGACCCAAAAAACAAAAAAGGGTCAGTGAGCAGGGCAGGGTGCCAATCTCCCCTAAACAGCAGGAAGCGGCTGCGGCCTGAATTAGCTTTAAACAATTAGCTCCGCAGGGACCTGTAACCATATATACGACTGCTTCCAGGAAACTGTCTGAAAACAGTGGTAGCTTCCCTCCCTCTCACCAGCCCACTAGATCCCTATCTAATACAACCACCTAGGATGATGTAGTAGCTGATGTGGATCTGCCCCCAAGAATTCTGTTTTGTACAAGCCGCAGTGGTGCCAAACCTGGGATGTCCAGCCAGGAATCCCATATATTCTCAAATTTCCCCGGACTACTCCGATGCTTGTACGTGAGTTGTTCCCTAATAAGAGAATCGTTTATGGATGCAATCTATTCTGTGTGCGTGGGGGCTGTTGCAGACAACCATTTCCTGGCAATAAGTTTCCTAGCCAAAAACAAGACCCTAAGAATGGCAAGGAATGTGTGTGGCGTGTGTAATTCTTCATCTAGCCACCCCAGCAAGCAGAGTTTAGGGTCAATCTGAAGTTTAAGGTTCCATATGCTATTGATAGTGGCCATTACCGCAGCCCAATAGCGCTGCAGTTTCGAGCACCTCCACAGCATATGTACAAGAGTCCCATTGTCCACCAGGCAACGGGGACAGAGCGGGTCATCTCTTCTGAGCTTCTGAGCCGAGTAGAGCGACACTTTGAGAACATTGCCCAATATTGCATCCCACTCCTCATCAGAAATATGCCCTATGTCGTCTCCCCAGCCAGCTCTGCACCTCAAAGTCATCGCCTAAGAGACGTGACCAAGAAGGGAGCTATACAAAGATGAAATTTGTCCTTTCCTGGACGACGCCATAGTCAACTGCGTGAGCACCACCGGTCTAGTGAGCTCCCATGTGGAGGTCGTGGCCTGCGCTGCAATAGCATGCCGAAGCTGTAAGCATTGGAAAAAAGACGTGTTGGGCAGGTCAAATTCCACACGCATGGACTGGAAATCCCTGAGTACGCCTCCACAGTATAATTGTGAGATATAGTTCACTCCCTGTCTCGACCAATTGGAGAAGTTTTGTAGTTTGTTGAGTTCTGGGTAATTACTATTTTTCCATATACATGACCAGTGTGTGTATCCTGTGTATTGCAGGTGCTGTTTAGTTTTGTTCCATATCTTATCCATAAGAATGAGCGTGGGGTATTTGGCCACAGCACCCAGTTCACCCGCCTCTATACATTCCACTAGGTTATCCCCAGACCCTTGTGTACGCACTATGTTTCGAATGGGGTCAGAGGGCTCTGGACGTGACCATCCTGTTAAGTGTTGTAGCTGGCCCGCAACAAAATAATAAAATGGGTTCGGTACTGCTAGACCTCCCGAGTCCTTCATCTCCTGTAAAGTTTACAGTTTAATTCTCAGGACCTGTTTCCTCCATATTAGTGCACAATACATGGTGTTACATCTCTTAAACACATGAATAGGGATCCAGGTGGGGGCATTGTGGAGCACATAACGTATCTGAGGGTTCCAGATCATGATCTTGATCCAGCTAGTTGTTTTTTCCTGAAATATTTTACGGCAACTTGATCCAGCTAGTTGTTTTTTCCTGAAATTTTTTAAGAATTGGTTCTACATTCAACTTGATATATTGATCTAGATTAGGATGGACCCTAATACCTAAATACTTGAATTTATCCACAACTTTAATCTGATCAGCAATCTGTGGCAAAGGCCCCAAAAGCAGATCCAGGGGTAGGAGTGTGGACTTGTCCCAGTTTATTTTAAAACCAGAAAAAGTTCCGAAGGTGTGAACCAGTTACATGAGATTAGCCAGGGAGGCAGACGTGTCGCCCAGAAACAAAAAGCTATTTTCCTTTTAATTGTGATCTGATGGGTGAAATTGAAAGAAATGGTGCAATTTTTTCTAATAAAGCAACAATATATGGAAAGATTATTGGTATAGTAGCATGTTAAAAGGATCTTGATAACATTGGCAGTTAAAGTGTTACTAAACCCAAGACCCTGTATACACTATATCTGGTCTGATACAAAGAACTTGGACATGCAATTATTTTAGTAAATATAAACTGCTAAATACCTTTTCTCATCAGCAGAATATAGCAGTCTTATGAATTCTATCAGTGTTTGGTTAAAGCTTGTACGGGAGTTTTCATTCTACTCTGACCGTCCTATGAGGCTGCAGGACCCCTGACCCTCTGTCTGAACAGTGATGATTGGCCCTGTGTTGATCACCTGCACTCACCCAAGAAAAAAAACTCTTTAGCAATACACACCAAATCAGGAGATGGATTGGGGACTGTGGAAGAAGGGGAGGACCAGAGAACACAGGCTCAAACAGCCTTTTTTACACAATGTGGAAGATTAACACCTTAAGTTCCACAGCAAGTATAACAAGCATTTTTTACTCACAAACAGCCGTGCAGTGGTAAAGGTGAATATCGGGTCAACGATTGGTGTATAAATCACAAACATACCTTTCCATAAACTACATAGAGGGAACAGAATTATATAATGTCCTTAAAATCAGCTGTGAGGGAAAGTGCACAAAACCAATATATTAAACCTTCTCTGTGTTCCATGCAATGGACACAACAGGGGAAGGGAAGCAATTTGTGAAAGGAAGATCTCGTTCTGAACCCAATGTGAGTCACACATGCTGCTTACCAGATGCAAATGACCACTAAATTACAGGTGGTCTGACAAAGCATGAGGAAATAAGGTCTCCCTCAAACCATGCAGACTTTATCCACTCTGACCATTCTAGCGGGACTACAGAGATAAAAGCAAAGACACACTTCCATAGTGTGATATGATAACACCGATTTATTGATAAAACAAAGTTTTGCACTACCAGGAATCCAGATAAAAAATGTCATGTTCGTATAATCCTCATGTGTTATGCGGCGTCCCTATGGGTTTCTCTCCAGGCTCGCTTGTGTATCGGCCAATCAGGGATAGATCACGTGATGACGTCATCGTCATAGGCCCCCACCTTACGCGTTTCATCACAAAGTACGTCGTCTGGGGATGGGCCGGAATTCTACCAGGTTGAACTTGATGTAATTGTGCCTGAGTTCTATCCTGAATGCTGATATGTACAACTGTCACATAAGGCCCCGTACACACGACCGAACATGTCTGCTGAAACTGGTCCGCGGACCAGTTTCAGCAGACATGTTTGGTCGTGTGTAGGCCCGAGCGGACAGGATTCCAGCGTACATTTGACCGCCGGGCCTTTTTCCAGCGGGCAAATATTTCTGAACATGTTTTAAAACATGCCCGCTGGAATCCTGTCCGCTCGGACATGTTCGATCGTCTGTACAGACCTACCGTACATGTCCGAGCGGCCGCCATCCCTCGCATGCGTCGAATGACTTCGACGCATGTGTGGAAGCATTGAACTGGCAGGGCCGCGCACGTCGCCGCGTCATCGTCGCGGCGACGGCGCGGCCACGCCCCGCGTATTGTTTACGCGCGGATTTCTGTATGATGGTGAGTACAGCCATCATACAGAAATCCCCGGGCAGACATGTACGGTGAAAACGGTCCGGCGGACCGGTTTCATCGTACATGTTTGCTCGTCTGTACGAGGCCTTATAGTTAAAATTAGCAATGCAGCTCAGCCCTATAATTTTACTTTGTGCTTTTGTTGCTGCCTGAAGTCCATAGCTATTTATGAACTATACTCTTGTTAATTACCTTGGAACATTGCTTTAGTTAAGTGCTTGCACAGTGCCACTGGAGCAAATCTGAAGGATATGAGCTAAGGGTAAAAGCCATAATTCCTTGTATGTGTTCTGGTTGAATATATACATGCTCCATAGGCGTGCGCAGGGGGTGTGCCAGGTGTGCCTGGGCAAACCCTTATCACTACGTGTGGTACCAATTGCCCCTACTGTCCGGGCTTCCCTCTGTGTTGCACGCCCCCCCATCTTCAGTGCAGCTGGCTTTCCTCCTCTCTTCTCCCCCCAGCTGTTACTGGAGATGTTTCAAGATAGAGAGAAGGGAAGGGCTAGTCCATGTTATTTACCGGCCCCTTCCTTTCTAAATAAACACAGTGAACACACTCACTCATGGCATACATTCATAACTGAAGCATTGCAAACAGTGGTTACTATGCTTCAATTTGTGAATGAACAAAAAGCCGCTCAGCACAGAGCACTTCCCATTCATTCACTGTCCAGTGCAGCTGAGGCTGCACAGAAAGCATGCGTGTTTGAGCTTTGGGGTGCACACCTATGACATGCTCTTTAGTGGCTGCACATAGTGGCTGCACATTGGGGGAGATCATACTTTCTGCTGGAAGAGGGACAACACTCACCCATGACCGGACAGATAAAAATAAATGCAAAATGAACTCTGTCTACATGACATTTTCCTCACTCAGTTTGAGGTTGCAAATTACAGCTTCACACTAGAATGGCTATTTGGTTGTGGAGCCATACAATTCTAATATCCAACTTGTTGGATATACACTGAGAGGTGGTCCATTTCCATCTGAAATTATGTAGTTTTAAATAATTTATCTCCACATCTCTGAAAACAGTCAACTGCTCCCCCTCTAACCATGGTTTTAGAAAATAGATTTGTTTAGGCTTCTAGAGGAATAGATACACAATTTCCGAATTACACAACATTCTGCAAAGTATGTGCTTAGAGGCTGTAACATCTAATGAATACATGTCCATTATAATAGATGATACAGTCTGTGTTTGACCAAAGTAACCAGTGGGCGATTGAAATGACTCCAACGGATGGCGTCATGTAGAAAGCAGACGAAGAGATAAGAAGTCACCAGCACTTCAAAAATTTGTGTCACTCATTTATTGTGGAAACAGCATCACATGTCGCCTTGAGAAAGGGACCCTGCAAGGCCCTGAAACATTGGCTATCATGATCTGTTTCCACAATAAACAAGTGAAACAAATGTTTTGGAGTGCTGGTGACTTCTTATATATTTATTATGACAGATGAATGTTATAAACTATATGTTGGCAGAATTTGTCTGTTTTTAAATGTTCTGGTACACAAAAAGAACTCTGTAAGCCATTCCTTAAATCAGGCTTGGCCAACATGCTCACTGTGAGAAAGAGTTTTAACAAGTATTAACTGACATTTTAAACTGTAATGCCCTGTACACATGATCGGAAATTCCGACAATAAAACCGTGGATTTTTTTTTGACGGAATGAGGGCTCAAACGTGTGTTGCATACACACGGTCACACAAATCTTGTCTGAAATTCCGACCCTCAAGAACACGGTGACGTAGAAGACTCTTCTGCTTGGTTCTATGAATGCTTGGTTTTTTTTGGAATTACATACAGACGAGCGGATTTTCCAACAAGAACTTTTTCCGTCGGAAAAATAGAGAACCTGCTCTCAATCTTTTGCTGGCGGAAATTCTGACAGAAAATGTTGGATGAAGCATACACACGGTCGGAATTTTCGATCAAAAGCTCACATACAACTTTTTTTTACGGAAAATCCAATCGTGTGTACAGGGCATTAGTAGCAGAAGCACAACAGTTAGTGTATCTCACTACTGCACAGTGAGTCTCACTAGAGGCAATAAGCACGCACTGTAGAGAAACCAGTTGTGAGCCCTTTACCAGCATTGTTTTGGCCAATTCAAAACACAGAATAGAGAAAGTACCAGTGTTAACTGATATAATCTAAACAGCCAGTTTTTACCATATTATCTTCAGAGAAGTGGGAATATCTCCATGATGATAGAACAGTTCTTCTTTATTTTAGGTTTAGTGCAAAAAAAGAAGTATTGATAATGTGATCCTTCCCTTCTGTCATGATCTGGAGTCAGGTCTCGGAGGCCAGTAGCTATAGCAGTAGCGAGACACCCACTGGCCAGTTGGATAAATACAGAAGCAGGTCACCCTGGCATGTGCTGAAAAGGAGAGAGAAGAACAAAAATGTGCACGTGCTGAGGAAAAGACCTAGCATAGTTGCCAATACTTTACATGGTCGCGCTCGTTTGCTCACAAAATGCGTGCATGCGCACATTCACACGGGCGCATGTTCACACACACTTGTTGCCAGAACTGGTGCCAAATGCCCTATATAAGGTCAGTGGCTGCACTTAGACTTTGCTGGATGATCTGCATCTACCAGTACTTCTTGCTCCTGTTTTTCTTGTATTATTTGGTTTACCTGTTACCGATCCAGCTTGCCTCTGGACTTCTCTGCTGCCTGATCCCTGGTTTTGACCCGGCTTGCTCTAAGTACTCTGTTTCTCTTGCTCTACCATGCATGCCAACAGGGTTTATACTGACTATGCTTCTGCATACTCCCTGGCTTGCCTTCCTGTGTATGACTTTGGCTCTCATCCTGACTAAGCCTCTTTAGTCCAGTCCTGCCAGCCTGTTGCTGCTTCTTTCTCGGGTGCCACCTAGCCTGTGGTTACTGCCCTGGCTCCGCTAAACACCTGGGGGTACAAAGTTCCTCCCATGTGCCCTGACAGACCAGCTGACAGCTATCTATTTCTGCTGTGCTGCAAGCTGCTTCTAGCAGCTCTACCTAAACAGCACCCATGCTTTTTTAAGTCAAGCACTCCCTGTTCTCATCTTCAGGGGTGCTTGGCACTTAGCCGCAGGGGAAGCTCTCTCCTCAAATCGGCCTTAGACCAGGTACATGACAATATAGCAAGAAGAAATAGACAGAAGTGTAGTCAGTAAACAAGCCAAAGGTTGGTAACAAGTGGTTGTAGATTTGAATCAAACAGGAGCATAGTCGAGGAACAATTCTAAGGTTGGCAATGAGTGGTAATGAAGATAAAGATGGCAGCAAAGAATGAGATATTGGTTGGAGAGAGCACAATATTTTGCTAGAGACATGGCTTAAATCAGGAAGTTCATGGGAGGAGCAAAGACGTCAAGGTTCAAGAAAAACAGGTTTAAAGGCAAGATCATTCAAGGAGTAGTACAGGGAGCTGTCCCACACACCAAGTAGCTCAGCAAGAAGAGACATCTCTAAACACAGCAGACTTTGTAGGTTCAGGTCTGGGTCCGGACACCTTCACGCCTTGGGTCAGGCTCTTTTTGACATTTCAACAATTTGGGCTCAAGAAAACCGACATACATCTCAGATTTCTCAAATGTTTAATCTTGTACCATCCAAAAACATGGCTACATTTTTGTGGAATACAACATTCTTATTAGGCTACCTTCACAACAAAGAGTCAGTGTCCTACAGAGCAGTCATGGTAAAAAGTCATCTTTATTGTGATGTTACATTATCCGCATTACATTATTGTATTTGGTAGCCGTAGAAAACCATGTACTAAAATGACAATTTTTTTGCACATTTAAAAGGAAAAGCGTAAAAAAGATTCTTGCTGATCTTTTTCCAAGCAGGTGGTAGAAATGAGGCAATGGGCAATGAGTGACACCTCGGGAAAGACATGAAACTTTTGCTTATTTTGGGCACCGTGTCTCCTGCCTGGCAAAGCACTAGGTTGAATTCCAACCCTCTTGTGAAGTGTTACTGAAACTGCTGAATGCTGAATAAGACATTAAACTGTCAACAGCAGAAAACCATCACTTTTTTTTAACTTGTACCACTATTTAACTCTTTTTGTGCCAAAATAAAGAAGGAAGGTCTTTTTTAGATGATGGCTACATTGTAGACTCTTATTTACACATGTACTATAAGGGCATTTAAAGTTTTAGGATAAGTCCACCGGTATCTGACATTTAAAGCATTACTTCACTTTCTCAAAAATAGAAAATGACCATTTTTAATCTTAATGCTGCTAGCATTGGGAATAGGAAATAATAAGTTAGGAATAGGAAAGTAATTTGTATTTACTTGTTTTAAACTTTATTTTAGCATTTCTTCAGTTACTTCCTGGTTTCCAGGCCTAGGAAAATTATGTCATACGGTACATCTCGGGAGTCTTCAGGAGGGGAGGAGGGGCTTGCTCCGCTAAGCACACCCTCCTGTCTGCATGCCTGAGCTAAGGGCAGGAAGTAAATGCTATATGAATATTCTGCCCTTACTCACGATAACCATAGGGTGATTTCTCAGCAAAATAAAGCATGATAGATGGATGGGGAGGTTTGCCTTGAACATTCAGTTTATGGTGCTCAGATACAGTGTAGTTCCACATTAAGTCTTCAGCGCTATCTCTGACCAAATCTGGTTCTACATGAAACACATCAGCAGGGGTGACATCATCAACCTGGAACTTTGGTACACCACAGGGGTGACGTGTATCTATGATGGACCAAATAATAAAAAGTGTAATGGTGGCGGTAATCACGCTATATCTTTAAGTGAATTTTTGTCACTAGAAGTGACACCCAAACTATTGACTTTTTTTGGTGTATACTGAATAGTTTTATATGATAACACTGCGGGATATAATCACAATCGCTGTTGTATTTCTGGAAATGTGATTGACTACTATTATACCAAGCTATACCCTTAGAAAATATTAATTTACACCATGCTGAGGCAAACTTAGTGTGGTCTATGTGTTGTATCTATTTTGGCCTAAATTGGTCCTGTTCCTTTAAAGCAGTGATCTCCAAACTACGGCCATCCAGCTGTTGTGGAACTACACGTCTCATGAGGCGTTGTAAAACTCTGACATTCACAGACATGACCAGGCATGATGGGAATTGCAGTTCCTGAACAGCTGGAAGGCCATACTTTGGAGACACCTTGCTTTAAATCTATCATCTAAAATACTTGGCTGATCCTGCCTGGTTCCTGTCCTCCCCCCTGTAAACTGACCCCTGTTTATCATGGCTGCAGAGCCCTGACACCGTGGTCAGTTTACATGCCTCTGTCATCCGCAGCTCTCCTCTGTCCTCTCTCCCCCCTCCCCTCCCTGCCTGTCAATTCTGTGTCAGGGCTCGCCCCCCCCCCCCCTTCTTCTGCTGAAATAACTTAGTGATTATTAGACAATCCTCTGTCTTCCATAATGCTAAGTGTCCTATATATGTGCCTTATTCAAAAAAATGCTGTTCTATACCTTATTTGTTAGCGCCGCTCAAGTTACCGCCTGCCTCTCTCTTCTTCTCCGCCCCTCCTCCCGACTGACGTCAGTGTGGGATTCTCGTCCCCTCCCGCTGTCAGATCAGGAGAGGGGAGAGACGTCCGGTCACATGAGCGCCGAGCACCGCTAGCAAATTAGGTATAGAACAACATGTTTTTAATAAGGCACATGTACAGGACACTTATCAATATGTAAGACAGGGGGTTGTCTGATAATTACTAAGTGGGTTTACAACCACTTTACATTTCCTAATACTACAGCATTTTGCACCTAAGCCACATGTATAACCCCTATATAAACCTGACAGTGTTTTTATACAGCAGACCAGGACTAACCACATATCAGAACTAAATAGAGTGGCCCGGATTCAGATACATTGGAGTATCTATCGGCAGGGCATAACGTATCTCAGATACGTTACGCCGCCGTAAATTAAGGCGCAAGTTCCGTATTCAGAAAGAACTTGCGCCCTAAGTTACGGCGGCGTAACGTATGTGGTCCGGCGTAAGCCCGCCTAATTCAAATGTGGATGATGTGGGCGTGTTTTACTTAAATGTAGTGTGACCCCACGTATTTGACGTTGCGCCATTCGTGAAAGAATGCCAGTGCGCATGCTCGAAATTATGCCGCAAATCGTCAATGCTTTAGATGTGAACGTAACTTACGTGCAGCCCTATTCGTGAACGACTTACGCAAACGACGTAAAATTTTCAAAATTCGACGCAGGAACGATGTCCATACTTAACATAGCATACCCCTCATATAGCAGGGGTAACTTTATGCCGGAAAAAGCCTAACGTAAACGACGTAAAAAATGCGCCGGGCGGACGTACGTTTCTGAATCGGCGTATCTACCTAATTTGCATATTCCTCGCGTTAATATACGGAAGCGCCACCTAGCGGCCAGCGTAAATATGCAGCCTAAGATACAACGGTGTAAGACACTTACGCATAGATACGACCCCACAACTCAGAGTTACGACGGCGTATCCGGAGTTGTGGTCAGGCGGGGCTGGGTTTTTCACAGGGATGTCGCTAGGGGTGCAATATATACAGATTTCTGCATGCTATGCATTATGGTGAAAAACCATCTGTGATGCAGCTCCTTTTTCCTTACCTGAGCCAATCCAGCCATGTGCAGCGGCTCCCGTCACTCTTTCTCCTCATTGGACAGACTGAAAGCAGCGGGAGCGATTGGCTTTAGCTGCTGTCAATAAAATTCAGTGACACGGTAGCAGGGGCGAGGCCGAGTCCCACTGTCCCACTGCCATGGAAAGCGGCTTTCCCTCTGGGCACCAGATAAAGAGCACCGGCAGGGGGACCCCAGAAGAAGAGGATCGGGGCTGCTTTGTGCAAAACCATTGCACAAAGCAGATAAGTATAGGCATATTTGTTATTTTTATGAAAAAAACAAGGGTTTAGAACTACTTCACAGGTGCCATCGTCTGCATCTGAGCATGGCGAGAAAACAAGCACTCCACTACACATACTTCAGTTATTTTGCATTCTACATTACCTACAGCAGCATAGGCCACTTTCTATTCACTTAAAACACCAAGAGGGAATTGCAAACAAAAGACATGTAAAGACCAAATTGAGTATAGAGGGATAAATAAACACATTTTAGCCTGTAGGGAAATGCAATGAAGCCTTTTAACCTTGCATATAACACAGTGCCTCTCATATCAGACAAGAATCATTTATGAAGCTATGGAAAGTGGCACTTGGGAAAACAAGGCATTTTAATCCTCTATTCTAGCTACTACCAGTAATAGTCTCCCCCACCCCACAGTACAAGTGCAGAGTGGAATAGTCTCATTTTCATTTCATTCAGATTAGGGCAGTAGCCTTAATACAATTCTTAACATATTTTGTCAGGCGACAAATTTGTAATCACAAAAGTATTACAGACTGTAGGTTATCTATTTGCTCTGTACTAGCTAATTAGATATTTTAGGCATCAAATAAAATACAGGCAAATATGTACACACAGCAACTAAGCATATTGCTAGACAATAGAATCCAAAACCCATTCATGTCATTATATCTTCCTACGTCTTCTCACTTTTTCAAAGAAAACAAAGTTTTCACCCTCCAGTGAGGACTAGTGTATATGCATTTAAAAAAAACGAATTATCAACACACACTCATAAATTGTAATGTTTGGGGGATTAGAAGGCTCATGAGACACTTTGGAGTCTATTTTGCAAAAAGCTTACCAGTGGCAAACAAAAGTTCACATGCTCAAAGAAACTTCTGAGGCCCCGTACACACGACTGAGTTTCTCGGCAGAATTCAGCCAGAAACTCGATCGGAGCTGGATTTTGCCGAGAAACTCGGTCGTGTGTACACTTTTCAGAGAGGAAGCCGACGAGGAACTTGTCGGGCCAAATAGAGAACATGTTCTCTATTTCCTCGTTGTTCAATGAGGAAAGTCGGCTCGCCGAGATCCTCAGCGGCTTCAACACTGAACTCGACGAGGAACTCGATGTGTTTGGCACGTCGAGTTCCTCAGACGTGTGTACAGGGCCTTAAAGTGTAAGTGCAGCCAGAATAGAAAACACATAAATCAACACAAAGGACATAACCTACAACCAATATGTTGTAGGTTCATAGAAGCTGTAGTAGGGCTTCTTTGAATAACAGAGCTGGGTGGAAAGGGCAGACATAGTCAGGCAATCTTGATGAGAGCTTAGGAACTATTTTATTTATTTATTTTATTATAGTCTTCCAGATTGGGCAGAAGACACAAAGCTAATGCACTGGTTTGGACACTGACCTGTGAATTAAAATTATAGAACTTTACTAGGTCATAGCAGAACTGCAGAGTGCTGTTGGTCTTAGGGAGCAACACAATAGGGCTCAATCACTAACTCTGCAATTCCTCTGGGATTTCCAACGCCAACATTCTCTTTACCTAATCTAAAAAAGGCCTCCTTCCAAGTCTCTGGGAGGCAATAAGACCAATATGTTGTGTCCCTTTTGCTGATGCCTCTTCTATTAGGGGAAATCCTCCTCTGTTGTGTCCCTTTTGCTGATGCCTCTTCTATTAGGGGAAATCCTCCTCTGTTGTGTCCCTTTTGCTGATGCCTCTTCTATTAGGGGAAATGCTCCTCTGCCCATGCCCCAGAATAGAAAACACATAAATCAACACAAAGGACATAACCTACAACCAATATGTTGCATCCCTTTTGCTGATGCCTCTTCTTTTAGGGGAAATCCTCCTCTGCCTATCCCCCCCCCACACACACACTTAATAGAAATGTCTCAGGGGCTGTCCTAAGCTCTCATCAAGATTGCCTGACTACGTCTGCCCTTTCCACCCAGTTCTGTTATTCAAAGAAGCCCTACTACTGCTTCTATGAATGGAAAGCAATCTATGAATGAAGGATGGGCAGATGATTGATAGGTCTACCAACTCCATTCGTAAATCACTTTCCTTTCAAAATAGCTGTAATACGGCTTCTAGGACTGAAGGACCTAGGCATAGTTGGGCACTCTTGATAAAGGCTTGTGACAGCCCTTTAATTCTATTAACCCCCGCCACCTTAGAAGATTATGGAGGTGGGTGCAGGGACTTGGATGAGGAGAATTTCCCCTAGTAGAAGAGGCATCAGCACAAGGAACACATCCTAGTGACTATATATTATGTTGCTTGTGCTAAGTTTTTTTTTTTTTTTTTTTTGGCTGCACTCATGCCTTGTACACACGATCAGAATTTTCGATGGAAAAAGTCAGACGGAATTTTTTCATTGGATATTCCGACCGTGTGTATGCCCCATCAGACTTTTTCCATCGTAAATTCCGACATAGTTAGAAAGAGAATTTTTTCATCGTAAATTCCGACATAGTTAGAAAGAGAACATGTTCTCTTTTATTCCGACGAAAATTTTGTTCGTCTGTATGGGGAAAAAAACACACGCATGCCCGGAAACAATTCAACGCATGCTCAGAAGCATTGAACTTCATTTTTCTAGGCTTGTTGTAGTGTTGTATGTCACCGCGTTTTTGACGGTCGGAATTTGGTGTGTCCGTGTGTATGCAAGACAGCTTGAACGGAATTCCATCGGAAAAAACCATCGAAGTATGTATCCAAACCAAATAGTACCAAATAGGAGCAACTTCCACAAACTCTCCCTTTCCACTTTCTACTTCCTTGTCAGCCTTCTCACTTGTAAAACTATCAGTTAAAGAGCCTATAATCAAAGGAAAAAAAGGGAATATACTTAATTCAGAACATATTTTTTTGATCACTATACACTGTATACCCTGAACCTGAACCTTATGGAGTTGGAGGCATCAGAGGACCAAGGAAAAAGCATTAGCATTTTGAAGCACTAATGTGCTCCACCACAAATTCCTGGAGCACCAAGAACCATCAGGTGACTCTGCTGCTCCTCTCAATAGACAGCCTTTAACAAAACAGCTCCCACATTGGAATTTGGACAACAAATCCATTTGAATATTCAGTAGTAGCTACCAGGACAGGATGTTGGCACAGTACTGATTTGAGCCCCGGGAAGGTCCTATCGGCATTTGCATTCCACTTGACAATAGCAAACTACCTACCCTTAGTTAGATCAGCCAAAGGTGCCACCAGAGTGGCAAAGTTAGGCATAAACTGTTTGTAGAACTTGACTACATTATGCCTAGGAACATACTCACCAGCTTTTTGAAGATGGAGTAGACCCAGGGCCAGGTTTGTATGGCCTCTACTTTGCTGATTCTAGCCATTTTCCATGATGTGCACAAGGTACTTTACTTCCTTCATTCCTATGTCACATTTTTCAGAGATCAAAGTAAATTCTGGAGTCCAATATTTCCTGGACCTTGTATAAATAGAACTCTGTAGTCTCTACTGTAGATGACAATGTCATCTAAATATACCAAGGTGCATCTGGGTGAGGTGATGCGTATCTGTAGCCCGTTGCAGTGTCACTGGATCTGTCTGAAGGTAAAAAGGCATTCTTCTATACTATAAGTGTCCATCCAGAGTGGAGAAAGCTGTTTTCTTCAGGACAAGCTTGGCTACAGATATCGGCTAATATCTCTTTGTGGTGAGCTAATCCACCCAAGGCATGGAATAGACTTCAAATTATAGAAGATAATTTTTTGGGCTAGGCTATTGAGAAATCATTAAATAGCACCACATCCCTTGATAAATGCATAATAAGGAAACAAGATTTGTGGGACTTTAAAGGCGCAAGAAAACCAAAAGTATAGAAAAATATCAATTCAATAAGTTAAAATTTTGGAAAGAATACATAAGATAACATTCAAATATTGGATCTTTGAAATATACAAACAAATGTGCACATCTGATTAGTCTCTACATGTTTCGCCATTTGGTGGCTTCTTCGGGAGAACTTTGATATCAGGCACAATATACGGTATATGATCACTAAAATTAAAAAAAAAATATTTGAAAATAAGACACAGGAATTCAAATTAAGAAACACAAAACTATTTTATTATAGTCTTCCAGATTGGGCAGAAGACACAAAGCTAATGCACTGGTTTGGACACTGACCTGTGAATTAAAATTATAGAACTTTACTAGGTCATAGCAGAACTGCAGAGTGCTGTTGGTCTTAGGGAGCAACACAATAGGGCTCAATCACTAACTCTGCAATTCCTCAGGGATTTCCAACGCCAACATTCTTATTACCTAATCTAAAAAAGGCCTCCTTCCAAGTCTCTGGGAGGCAATAAGGCCTGATACAAACCTTGACCCTGGGCTAAGTAATAATATGCTTAATGAGCCTTGGTTAAATCAGAGAAAATGTCTTTGTTTCTTTGCAGAAATCCCTTCACTTGCTGGATTTGGGCATTTGCCGTGTGGTTGCCACATGGACCTGCCTACAACACCCCGAGACACCTGCCAAGGCAGTCACTGGTTCCCCATTGACCTATTTTAGACACTGCAAATGTACTGTACCTTGACCAGATGCATCACATTTGTGATCCTTTGTTGCATTAAGGGGTGAACTCCCTCTCCTATTCTTTCACTGGGTCAAGCAAATTGTGGGTATTCCGTATATACAGTATATCGATTCAAAAGGTGAGAAAATTATGGAAGCTTGAGGTACCTCATGTATAGCAAACAAGAGTGCTGGAAATAGGCAGCCCCAATATTTTCCATCCTTTTGTATCACCCACCTAAGCTTGGTTTGTAGGGTTGTGTAATAACAATCTAACAGGCCATCCATCTATAAAAGGAAGGCAGATGTGCACAACTGCTTATTATGAAGTACTAGGATTCTTCTCTTTTGATCTGGGTAAGGAGACCCTTCCTCATATTCAATGTCACATAAGTTATAATTTGTCATATCTTTAACAACATCCTCTAACCAGAAATTTGGGTAGTCCCCTTCTTCGTCACAATTTCCCCCCTGTCCCAGAATTTGGTAAAAAGTCATGTCTCATCATTACAGGGTGTACCTGATTTCTTACCAGTTCAAACTCGTGGTCAACAGTTCCACAGATGGTGGTAATGGACACTGGCATCAGTGGGTAAGTAATTATATCTCCATGGATGCAGACAACCTGAAGTGCTTTGGTCACAGGCTCAACCTCACCAACCATGGTCTCCTGTATATACAGTGGAACCTCAGATTGCGAGTACAGTGGAACCTTGGATTACGAGCATAATCCGTTTCAGGAGTATGCTCGTAATCCAAAGTACTTGCATATCAAAGCGAGTTTCCCCTTTGAAGTCAATGGAAACGAAAATAATTTGTTCCGCATTGACTTCAATGGGATGCAATACCACATGCGGTCAGAGGCAGGGGGGGGGGGGCGGGGAGCCTCGGAAATGGCCGAAAAGGTCCGAGGACACTTCAGCTGACCTTGGCAAACCTTGGAAAGACTTCCTACCAGAGATTTGCCGAAGTCAGCTGTGCTGTCCTCGGGCCTTTCTTTCCGATCGACGATGTTCGGCTCTGCTCGGCTCCGGCGCCCCCCACCTCAGGCCAAAAGTGATACTGCACACCACTTTGGCCTGAATCGTGCTCGTTTTGCGAGACAACACTCGCAAACCGAGTCACGATTTTTTTAAATACAGTGCTCGTATTGCAAAACGCTCGTTAACCGTGTTACTCGCTATCCGAGGTTCCACTGTAACGCGGTTAACGAGCATTTCGCAATACGAGCACTGTATTTTTAAAAATCCTGACTCGGTTTGTGAGTGTTGTCTCGCAAAACAAGCAGGGTTCAAGCCACAGCGGTGTGTTGTACTGCGTTTGGCCTGAGGTGGGGGGTGCTGGAACCAAGGTAATTTTTTGTTTATAGTTCAAAAAATAAAAATCGCAGAGGTATCAAATACCACCAAAAGAAATCTCTATTTGTGGAAAAAAAGGACATACACGACCGTGCAATTGTCATCTAAAGTAACGTAGTTCCGTATAGCAAAAAATGGCCTGGTCATTAAGGGGTGAAATCCTTCCGGGGTTGAAGTGGTTAAAGAGGAGCTCCAGACTCCTTCAGAAAAAATGTAAAGTCAGAAGCTACAAATACTGTAGCTTCTGACTTTTAATATTAAGTAGACATGTGCATTCGTTTTCGTTAGAATGCATTTTCGTCCGAAAATCGGTTTTTTTCGTTATCGTTTTAACAAACGATAACGAAAGTGCAAGAAACGAAAACCGAAAGATCCGACATAAAAAATGCTTTATTTTCGTTTTCGTTGCGGTAAAAATTCGATATAGAGAGATTCGGCATTATAGGGAAAAGATTCGACATCATAGAGAAAAGATCCGACAGTATAGAGAAAAGATTGGACACTATAGAAATAATAGATTCGACATTACAGAGAATAGATTTCGATTTATGAGAAAATAGATTCGACATTATAGAGAATAGATTCGACATTATTACTAGTCATACAACATTAGAATTCTTGTAGGCAGAATATTCGAACGGAAATGTACGATTCAACGTAAAGATTCGACGTTCCGTCGAATATTCGTTTGAACAATCAATGGAAACTACAAATATTCGACGTTCCGTCGAAAATACTTTTGACCATTCGACAGAAACCAAGTATTATTGGATTTTCGGACGAAAGCTATTCCCCAACGAAAAACGAAATAAATCAAAATGATTTTCGGGAGTAACTAAATAAATTTATTTTCCAAACGAAAACGAAAAAACAAAACGAAATATTCCAGTCTGCACATGTCTAATATTAAGTCACTTACCTGTTCACGAATTCAGCAGTGTCTTTACAAACAAAATTGACATCCTTTTTTTCCCACAAATAGGGCTTTCTTTTGGTGGTATTTGATCATCGCTGCAATTTTTTTTTTTGTCGCTATAAAGAAAAAAGAAGGACAATTTTGAAAAAAACACAATATTTTGTAAATTTAGCTATAATAAATATCCCCAATTCTTTTTTAAAACAGCAATTTTCTTCTCAGTTTAGGCCGATATGTATTCTTCTACATATTTTTGGTAATAAAAATCACAATAAGCATATATTGATTGGTTTGCGCAAAAGTAATAGCGTCTACACTGAGCTCAGCGGGGAGAACTGTCACACTGTGAAGGCTGGGATTGGACACAGTTGTCTCGTGATCGCAGTGCCCATATCCAGATCCTGTCTTGGCTGTGTCCTGTGATCACAGCCATCACAGGATAGCGCCACAGTGTGGCCTTGGGGCCGTGCTGTGGGCACTCGTTCTGAGGAACGTTCCTGAACGTCCACTCAGAACGACGAAAGGCCCACCCGGCCGTTAATGTAAAGTGGCCAAGTGGGAAGAAGATAAAAAGCCCCCCCCCAACAAAAAAAATGTCCCCCAAAGTAAATCCAGCAACAATTGTGATTAATGCTAGCATGCAACCAGCACGAAAAAAAAATGATCCGCAGTCGACACTTGTCTCCCGCTGAATGACAACTCCACTGCCTACCCCCTGCTAAATAAACTAAGATGACCTCACTGGGTGACCACCGACCCTTAGTTTATTTAGTGATGGGTAGGCTGAGCTGTCGTTCGATGGGTGCAGATGGTGTTAATCATGGCTTGTCAAAAACTATCTCCTTATTTTTATTTACTTTGCCATTTTTTGTGAATGAGTAGGGATACCCCTACTCCTTCATTTGAATTGTTGAAGTGGGCTTCCTGATACTGATAAGTCAACCCACACCCACTGGGCCAGGGTTGTGGGGAAGAGGCCATTGTCCTCATTAACATTGCTTATTAAAAAAACATTTTTTTATTACAAATAGAAAAACAAGGACTGTATACATTAAGAATATTTCACCTATACATGAGAACAGGTAACTACACCCTTTCCCTCATAATAATTTAAAAGCTTCCTGCCAATATACATTTTCAGTTATTGGCAATGCTGATCCAAAAGCATATATTGCTCTTGCAAGAACTTGATCAATTCTCTCCTGATTTCAAGGTGTCATTTTTGAAAAATGCAAAAAAAAACATAAATCTACGGGTGCTGTCAGTGCAGGTAATATAATGAACATGGGGATATTTATTATAGCAAAATAAAACTCTCTAGTGGGAACAAATTGGTAAACAAAAGAACATAGAAACAGCACGATCTACAGTGCTCAAATTACTTTATCATATTGGTAGTAGTGCACATGCGGCAGACAGATGCATAGGACCAATTAGGGTGTTAACCCGTATTGTGAGGTGATAACACTCAAAAGAGGACAGACCTTCTACTGGGTACCTAGAACGTATTTGGTCAGCCTGTTGTGCCTAAAGTAACAACTACCCTTGCGGTTGCGGTTAACGGACCACTAGCAACTGGTTCAGGGCAAGGGGGCTTCAGGCAGGCCTGATCTACGGGCAGAAAAAAAGTGTATTGCGATAGTGGGAAAGTTCTGATTGAGTATTATGCCCCGTACATGCGATCGGTTTTCCGTCTGAAAAACTCAGATGAGAGCTTTTCGTCGGGAATCCCGACCGTGTGTATGCTCCTGACTTTTTCCCACAGGAAAACTGCTGGGAAAAAAAGAGAGCAGGATCTCTTTTTTACCGCCAGGACAAAATCCTAGTGGGAAAACAGTTTGTTTGTATGCTTTTCCGACGAGCAAAAAAACATGCATGCTCGGAAACAAATCGACGCATGCTCAGAAGCATAGAACTTACTTTTCTCGGCTCATCGTAGTCTTTTACGTCACTGCGTTCTTGGCAGTCAAAAGTTCACCAAACTTTTGTGTGACTGTGTGTTTGCAATGCAGGCTTGAGAGGAAATCCATCGGAAAAACCCTAATTTTTTTTCTGACAGGAAAACTGTTCGTGTGTGTGGGGGATTAGAGTTTGGGTCTAACTTAACCACTTCCATACCGGGCCTATTCTGGCACTCCTCTCCTACATGTAAAAATCATATTTTTTTTCCTAGAAAATTACTCAGAACTCCCTAATATTATATATATATTTTTAGCAGACACCATAGGGAAAAAAATGACGGTTGTTGCAACTTTTTATCTGGCAAGGTATTTGCGCAACAATTTTTCAAACACGTTTTTTTGGGGAAAAAAATATTTTCATGAATTAAAAAATAACAAAACAGTAAAGTTAGCCACACTCATGGAATGGCGCCAAACTTCGGTACTTAAAAATCTCCATAGGCGACGCTTTAATTTTTTTTACAGGTTACCAGTTTAGAGTTACAGAGGAGGTCTAGGGCTAGAATTGATGCTCCCACTCTAACACAGATGGTGATACCTCTCATGTGTGGTTTTAATGCAAGCTTACGGGACAGGGGCGTTTAAAAAAATATGTTTTATGGTTTATTTTACTAAGCTTTTTTTATTTTTACACTTTCTCTTTTACATTTTTTTTAATCACTTTTATTCCTATTACAAGAAATGTAAACATCCCTTGTAATAGAAATGGTTTGTGACTGGTCCTCTTTATGACAATGTCAATAAGACCCCACATCTCTCCTCCAGGCTGGAAAGCATGAGATTAAAACAAAATATTCACAATCTCATGCTTACCAGCCGCAATCACGGCTTTGTTTACAATCGCGGCCCGGACGTGACGTCATAACGCCGCGCCCGGGCCTTAGACGGTCATAGAGATCTTCACCTGGTCACTAGAAATGTCGCCTGTAAGAACGGTCAATCGGCGGAACTTATGGTGCACAATATAATTGGCTAAAAATGAGGATATATGAATGATTCCTGTAGCTGCAGGCATTATTCAGATATTCCCACTGAAAGTCAAAGACGCCATATGCTGGAAGTGGTTACAAATAAGGCGTTGATTATATAATAAAGGTTATTGATATAGTAAGTAGGGGTAGGGGTAAATTCATATGTATACTGGGAGGGAAAGGAGAAAAGGGGGCAAAGAAGGGGGTAAAAAATAATATCCAGGAATGAGTAGTAAGGGAGGGTGGAAGGGACCCGGGTGTAGAAGAGAGTGGGGGTAAGGTAACCACTTCCTCCTCCTCTGACAGGAAACCAGGTGTCATTGTATCTATAAATGAAGGGATTGTGTATTTTTGGGAGGCATTGGTTTGTAACAGAATTTTATATGAAATCAATCTGCATTACCACGTTAATACATTTGATTCAGATAGTGATAATTCATATACTAGTGAAAACCAAGCATAAAAAAACAAACAAATCTTCATTAAACTCTTTCACTGTGTCGCTAGTCATAACACTAGTAGATGTTTCACCTCACCCTTTGATATAGATGTTTCTGCTATAAAAGTGAAGAGCAACACAAAATAAATAAAACAAGCCAAAGTTACTGTGAATCAACTATTTTTTAAGCCAATTAGAGCCTCTGGCTCTAATCAAGTGCTTCAAAATAAAAAAAAACATTGGAATTCAACACCCAGTGCTTTGTGTCTCGCTATCTCGAATAGATAAATAAATCCTCTGTGACAAGTGATTATTTACCACCTAATTCAATGCCTGCCCACCTCCCACAAGTGGGTAAATCGTTAATCTGGCACATGCGACTGACGTTAGACTCTCCCAGCTTAGCACAGCTCTCCTTTGTTCCGTGTTTCTCTGAGGGTCAGGTCTGTGTCCTCTCCCGAGATTCACCTCCCACAAGTGGGTAAATCGCTCATCTAATACATCCGACCAATGCTACACTCTCCCAGTCCAGCACGGCTTTCCTTTATCCCCTGTGTCTTTCTGAGGGTTAGGTCTGCCTCCTCTCCTGAGATCCACACGGTAATTATAAAGGACACAAAAGCATTACCACAATGTTCTCAGTTTTTAAAGATTTAAAAATTCCCCACTAGATTAAAAACACTTACAAAATCACTTTAGAAAATGAGCATATAAACTCTCTTCGGCCAGCTCACCACTATGGATGCAATCGCGGTGGTGGCATGATGTCACAGACTCGACTCCTCCCTTCTAAATGCATTATGCCCTCTTATTGGGCTTCTTCAGCTTTTTGAATAGAGCTTCTGCAAATACGGTGCAGGGCGAGAGCCCTCAGCCCCCTCAGGCAGGCCCACACTCGGATGTTATTTCGCCTCTGCCTGTTCTCTGCGTCATCCACTTTATATACCAAAGAGCTCACCAGTGTCTTTAGCTCTGCTAACTGGGATTCATGGGAGCACTGCTAATCCTCACTGAGTAACATGTTAGGAAAGGGGAACTTATCCATTAAGACCATGATAAAAACAGTAATGAACAAAGATGGGAAATGTTGGGAGTTTTTATTGCCATACCATAGGTATCTCTGGGTTAATAAGGCTGGCCATACATTATACAATTTTCCTTTAACAAAACCATAAAATATGAGGTCAGACCTAAACACTTTCACAACATATTTAAAGGGATTGTAAAGTCAGAAGGTTTTTTTTATCTTAAAGCGGAGTTCCGGCCACAATTTCACTTTTTAAATATAAATACCCCTGTAATACACAAGCTTAATGTATTCTAGTAAAGTTAGTCTGTAAACTAAGGTCCTTTTTTTAGGTTGTTACAGCATTTAGACACTTTATAAAATAGAAATTGACTGGGGCCATCTTAAGTGTGGGCATCATGAAGCCAGACTGTATGACTTCCTGGATTTCAGCCTTGCAGATCTCGCACATGCTCAGTGCTGCACAAGCAGTGTATTAGGTTTCAGATCAGGTTTCAGCACCTGTACTGTCCAAGTCCCATGATTCTTCAAGACTGGGGAGTGCACAGACTGCTGGAAAGTTACACCCACTACATTCCCAGGAGTCTGTGCAGTGTAGGTTAGGAAGCTTAAGCACCTAGGTGCAGTAAAAGGGAAGATTAACTATTATGCCTAGCAACAACACTTTAAAGGCATCTAAAAAAAAAAATCTTAAAGGACTAATGACATTTTTTTTAAACTACTGATGTAATGTTATATTTATGGGTGGAACTCCACTTTAATACTTAACAGAGCTCCATCTCTGTCCAGCAATGTCCATGAGTATCTCGGCAATCCGGGACCTCCTGATTGGCTAAGACACAGCAGCAGTGCCATTGGCTCCTGCTGCTGTCAAATAAGGAAAGAAAGGAGGTGGAGCTGAACCGCAGCTCCATGTCAGAATGAACACAGGGAGCTGCAGTTTGGCTTGGGTGCCCCCATAGGAGGCACTTTACAGGAGGGAGGGGCCAGCATCTCCTATCTTTTTGTCACACAGGGCAAATAAAAAGGATCATTAACTCCCCCACTTCCCTAGCAGCGTATTGTAGCCTTTCATTACACCCATTGCTCTTTTATTTGTCACTATGAATGAGAAAAAAGGGGGGATGGAGTGTGACGGGGAGAGGGCTGCCAATGTCCACCATATGAATGTGTATAAAAATAAGTGCATATGTTGCACATAGAACCCCTCATGGACTATAAGGCAGACTCATATTAAAAAGAGTGAAACATTTATTTTTATTTTGACAATTTTCATTAAAATAGAAAGAAAAACAGTAGAGAGATAGACTTATACCTACAACATTGTAAAACATTGATGTGTTACAACATGAATACCCTTGACACAAACATGTGGCATCCAAAGAGCTCTTCTGTGGTCAGTGGTCACCCAGGAAAGAAAATTGCTCTGTCTTTGGCTGGCTTAAGGTTTGCCTTGAAAGTCAAAGAGCTCTGAACCCATAGATCCAAAGACAAGATACACACCACACACCTAATCCAAACCACACATGTATGAAATGTGCAGGGTTGCTCCATAAAATTAATGGTCAGTGGGAGAAAGACCCTCTTACATTGGTTTTCAATGGAAAGAATGTCCAGTTACACTGAATGTTTGATGTCAGTGGATACGATCTGAGAGATAAGAGGAAAGCCTGATGACTCTCTCCATGCCCCATGAATGAGTCGTGTGCTTTCCCTGACCAAGAAGTACCTAGTATTGTTTTTATTTCTAAGTGGGGGATCAAAGGAAAAGTTGATGTACACTGCTGCCCTACATGGCAAAAACATAGCTTAATTTTAAAACAGGATCACATAAGCACAACAACAAAAAAATGTTCTAACTTTTTGTGGACTATCTACAATGGTTCAGTTATGATACAAATTTGAAGCACATATACTTTAAGCCATATCATGTTGCTACAAAGCAAGCCTCTCTATTCATTCTGATGGGTAACAGATGTTAAATGGCTACGAACAGGAACACACTGCCCAATTTATACAACGTAATAAACAGCCTTTATATATACCTGTAAAAGGTGCTTTTTCAATCAGATCTTGCAATAATCAGACCCCCTCCACATCTCGAATACTAGAAATAAACCTCATTAGTCTGCAGTATGAACTCTTTATATAGCATATTGGAATACCTCACAGCTCATTAACTTACCAGGTTTAGGAAACACAATACTTTGTTTCATATCATTGTCTATAACCATATTTTATGTTATACAGAGCAGGAAATAGAAAGGTTTTCAGCTGGATGAACCAGGGAGGCTGCGTGCCACTTCAAGGTAACAATGCATGCCAAATTTGGAGGTGAGCACCTCTTTTTAAATATCAACCTAAAAGTTGATTATTACTGTTATTACCGCAAATGTTATATAACGGAGCACCTGGAAACAAAGGATTATAGCAATGTTTATTGAGTTTTGGAGGGCTGTATACAGGATTTATGTTTCCATATGAACATGCAAATGAGGCTGCTCTGTCAAATTTACATAGCTATATAGGCTGAAAAAAAGACACAGGACCAACAGATTCTATAGTTTTCAATAAGGAAAAGGTGATATTGCACATTTGTTGCAATATTCTTAATCTACTTTCTTAGACAACCACCTTGAGAACCACTATATTTATGTTTCTGAAATTGGGTACCAGAATGTACTCATCCTTCAGAGGATGGAATTAAATATGATCACCTTGTATAAATATATAAATGGTCTGTATAGTAAACTTGGTGCGAAGAAGTATACTTTAAGGTCATTGCAAATGACAAACGGGCACTCTTTTGCTCCTGAGTCCTGAAATAAAAAAGGTTTAATGCGGTATGAAACACACAAATAAAAATGTAACAGCTAATGCTTACGATTAGCTTACGATTATTAGATGTTGTGGCTGCATTTGTTTTCCTTTCTTAGGCTTTCCCCCCTTTGTTTTCACCTGGCGATCTAGCCAGTAACACTTCTCCCCTAGAGTGCCCCCACTGCTAGCAGATTTAAATACACTAACAAATTGAAGTCAAACACCAGCTAATACTTTATAAGCAACGGGTTGCAGCAGTTTTTTTTTTTTTTCTTTTGGGATAAAGATTTTACATAAATAAGTAAAAATTGATCATTGTAAGCACCTCTGCTAGTGTTAAATGGTTTGACTCATCTTTGCAACTGATACATTTTGCTGGGGAGCTTGCAAGATTTGTGCTGGGAGGGGGATTTGTTTTGGCATGAGAGGGGATTTATGCTTAGGGTGAAAGAATGTAGATTAGTGCTCAGTTTCTTATGGGGGGAGAGGGGATTTTGCTGATACATAATGCTTATTATGTGTTGGGGGGGGGCGCAGTTTGGCATTTTCGCCCTGGGAGATAGATGTTCATGTTCAGGCACTGTCTGTTAGTCTCCTAAGTATTTCAATCTTTCGGGAGTGTCAGATGCCCATGTCCCTTGCAGCACGCAGTGGTTTGATTATCCATCCCGTATGTCACCATAGAACTCAGCAGTGATGTAGGGGGTCACGGGATTATACCACCGGAGCCAAGCATCTTACTCTTCCAGGAAGTGTTGAATGCAGAAGAGACCTATGGGGGCTTCAGGGTTGGAATAGAGAAAAGGGGGTGCACGTGACGCACGCACGCCGAGGGAGGAGCAGTCCGCGCCACGGATCGGACCTCACGACGGGGGATGGAGGAAGCCGAAGGTTCCGAGGGTGCATCGGCGGCAGCGGGAACGGCGCAGAGTAGAGGATTGCAGAGCTGCTAGACCGCCGATCGTCCCCTCTGCGAGGACGCTCTCCCCCGCCGTCTTAGGCGAGGCCCCCCCTCTCTCCCTCACTCTCCCCTCCGCTCTCTGAAGGAGGCGATGTACCGAGCGGCATAGACAGGAGGGAACAGGTGCCGTTTTTGGTAGCATCGCATGGTGGGTGATTTTGGCTCTCGGCCCCTCGTGGATCACGGCTCCTCATCAGGTTTTTATGGAGCCCAGAAAAACATTCAGGTAATATCTATGCCAATGTTCTCTTTCTGTCCTATGGAAGCACATTTATAGGAAAATTAACCCAGGTGGACAATCAGAAATATCCAGGTAATGGTAAGAACCTTACTTCTGTCAGCGCTTGTCATTTGGTTTTTTTTTTTGTCTTTTTTTTTTTTTCTTTCCTCCCCTACCTCCTCTCTAATGTGAAAGTCACCCGGACCAGCCTGGCAGTGTAAAGATCTTATAAATACTCTTACATGGAAATGAAATCCAGCCAAGTGAAATTATAAACTATTTGTATCCATGCCTCTATGGGCTGATAGCCTTATAGACTGCTGACACTCACTCTGGTAGATAAGCATAAAAGCATCAGCCATCTCATAAACATTGCACCTGCCCCCACAAATCAAATCTAAAACCTGGATGGGGTATGATCTGAAGTAAAGTTTGAAAATTCAGGGGGTGGATGTAATATTTCCTATATCGCCGGGCTGGCTGGATGCGAACCTAGGGCTGGATGGTGTTTGACGCCCCGGTTCAAGGAGCCAACCGAACCAGGCCCACAAGCTATTAGGCTGCATATATTGCGGCCCGGGACGAAGGGTACTAGAGGTCTGAGATCTTGCATTTACAAAAACATCTGCTAAGCACGGGGGAGTCGGGAGGAAGCTATTGACGGCCATCACTTTAGGCGTTGACTAAACTATAAAGAAAGGGAAAAAGAAAAGGGAAAAAAGGAGGGGGGTGCAAATACAGCCCACATCATAGGACTGTTGCTGCGTAAAAACCACAAGGCACCCAGGAGGAGAAAAATCCCAAGAAAGTCTCAAATTCAAACAGGGAGAGCACAGCTCATATAACCAAGGTCGAGCAATCCTTCTTTTCAAAAACCTGTCTTAGCGCAAACGGGAGAATCCTTGGCCCATTTCTTGTTTCTTTTTCTATGGAAATACCCGGGGTCAAATTCCCACCAAGATTTAATTAACACCCCCAAAACTGTGCAAAATTGCCCCCTAGGGAGCTATAAAAACTCTCATAAAAAAAAAAAAAAAAAAAAAAGGGGGAGGGGGAGAAGCTCCCCATCTTCTGATCAAACTGGGGAAACGCTTCAGAGCGATAAAAAAATATAACATGAACAGATCAACTAGGGGGGCAGCCCCGAAAATCCCTAAAGAAACCTCCACCAGTACGATAAGACACTATATGACGCCGGAAGGAAGTTCTAAGAGCCCAGGTCTGATTAAAAAAACAGAAAAATCCGGAACAAATAAAAAGGGAATAGGGGGGGCGGAAACCCCAAGTGCGGATACCTCAACAGAACTTGATCATGCAGTCAGCCAAATGGAAGACCCTAGTTTGGAGTCTCACATTCCCACAAAGGGGGAAATGGATGTAATGTTAAGGAGGTTGGAGAATGTAATAAGAGAGGAAATTAGCACCCTAAGAACTGACTTATTTCATACGCTAGAACGGGTAGAGGAAGCAGAGAAAAAGATAGAAAAGCAGGATCTCGAATTAAAAGAATTAAAAATTCAACATCTGAATATGAAACAAAACCAGAGGTTACTGCAATACCGCCTTGAAGACCTCGAGAACCGTAACAGAAGGCAAAACCTTAGGATACGATCGGTAAAGGAAGAGAGGGGCGAAGACCTGAGGAAAATTCTCAACGATTTGCTCCTTCCCCTCCTAAACAATGGTTCGGAAGGCCCCCTCAAAATAGAAAGGGTACATCGAGTGGGAAAGACAAGGGAGGGAGGAGGAAACTGGCACAGGGACATAATTGCCAGGTTCAGACACTTCGAAGACAAAGAGGAAATCTGGCAAAAACTGAGAAGAAAGCCTCCCTTATCCTATGACGGGACGGAGATCCAGATCTTTACGGACTTGGCCTGGGAAACCCTGTCTAGAAGAAGGCATTTAAAACCCTTATTGGAACAAATGCGGAAATCTAATATAAACTACCAATGGGGATTCCCGGCCTGCTTGATAGGGTACAGAGAGGGTATATCAGCTAAACTAACATTTCCTGAAGACTTGGTAGGGTTCTGCCGCAAACTGGATATACCGGAGATTGAGTTACCCGGATGGGTTGAATAGTGATCAGAAAATAGCCGCCCCTTGGGGAGGCTTCGAGAGAATGGCATATAGGGGAGGAGAGGGAGAGGGGATGGAGGGGGGGCGATCGGAGAGGGGAACAAGAAGGGAGGATCCGTAACCCCACACATATAAGAGCGATCCCCTGGGAAATTCCAGGAGACAATGTGTGGGAGGGGCGCTGAGTGCTACACCTCATCCAAAAGAACCGACAGGTAGGGGAAACCGAGGATCCCCACGGTTCAGAGGCGATGTACTGGCCTAGGCAAGGGGGGGGGGAGGGGGGGACGGTGGGGTGGGTTTGGAAGGGGAGAGAACACTCTCCCCCTTCAAAATAGGGAGGGATTAGGGAATATGGCTCCCAGGGGATCTATTAGAAAGTCCAGCACGTCCATGGAACGATCCAGCAATAGGAAATGACTGAAACAAAATTCTTATCCTATAATGTCAAGGGTCTAAATTCAGCTGTCAAAAGACTAAAAGTTCTGGCTGAGATTGAGCATCTCAGAGCAGATGTGGTATTTATTCAAGAATCTCACTTGACCATAGACGCAAACATTAAATTATACTCCCCGGCGTACCCTATTTGGTTTTATGGTGACTCCATCTCTAAACGAGCAAGGGGTGTGGCTATCGGGTTTTCAAGAGGCTTTGGATTCACGCTTGAGGCGAGGCTGACGGATCCCGAAGGGAGATTTTTATTTCTCAAAATAAAGTTCGAAAATGTAATCTATACTCTAGCAAATATATATGCACCAAACGTACACCCAACCCAATACTTAGGCAAAATCTTGGGAAAATTGAATAATTTTGCTGAGGGACACATAATACTGATGGGAGATTTAAATTTTGTATTTAACCCGACAGAAGACAGTACGTTCCGTGGGAAGGCGACAAAAAATGAGCATTTGCAGAGAATCAAACAGAAGTTACACGAACGCCAACTAGTGGACGTTTGGCGGATCTTTCACCCAAAAGAATATGACTACACATTTTTCTCCCCTCCCCACGGAACGTACTCTAGAATAGACTACATCTTGGCGGATCACGGGCTGCTGGACTCTATCACAGAGACTGAAATTGGAATCATGACGGTGTCAGACCATGCTCCAATAACAATGAAAATTTTATTATCCACACAAAAGAGGCAGCGGCCGGTGTGGCGCCTCGATGATAGCCTGATTCGAGACGTTGGAGGGGCTAGAAGAGTGGAGGCCGAACTAAAACAATTCTTTCATATCAACGATACAGCGGAGATTTCCAGCGCAACCCTTTGGGAAACGCACAAAGCGTACATTAGAGGAATTTTAATTGCCGAGGGCGCTAAAAAAAAAAAAGAAAGGAAAAGTAAAGCCAACTCCCTGAGGAAAGAGATAGAGACCCTAGAAAGTAAACATAAAGAGCAAAGACTAAAAGAGACCTACCTTAATCTAACCCTGAAAAGAGAGGCACTTAAGGAAATTATGGATCAGGAAGCAAAGTACAAACTAAACTGCATCTCCAAGGAGAGGTACATATGGGGTAATAAACCAAGCAAGCTATTAGCCAAAATGGCCCAAAAAAAGAAAACTAGAAATTACATTGAAAAAATTAAGGGGAAAAATGGGAACATGGTTCATGCAACTCCCGAAATCGCAGACAGTTTCAAAAATTATTATGAGGAATTATACACAATAAAACACCCAGGACTGCAGGAAGGGGAAAGGGAGGAAGAGACTAGAGACTTTCTTGTAAAGGCAGGACTTCCTAGATTGGAGGAGACGGAGAGTCTGGATATGGACCGCCCCATAACCGAGGCAGAAATTAAAATAGCACTAAATACCACTACGGGCGGAAAAAGCCCGGGCCCGGACGGGTTCTCAACCATGTACTATAAGAGATTTAGCAATATACTGATCCCAAGGTTGTGCAAATACTTCAATGGGTTAGGCTCCGAATTCGAAGCCAGCAGTGAAGCAACAGCGGCCGTGATCACGTTAATTTTGAAAGAAGGGAAAGACAACACTCTCTGTTCGGGATATAGGCCTATCTCGCTGTTAAATACAGACATTAAGTTGTTTGCCAAAATCCTTGCAGGACGCCTGAAGGGGGTTATGCACTCTTTGGTGCACCCCGACCAGGTAGGATTTATATCCAACAGAGAGGGCAAAGACAATAGCCTAAGGGCAATTCTCCTGCTTCAGACCATTAGACAGAATAAATCCCCCGGTCTACTCCTGTCAGTGGATGCTGAGAAAGCTTTTGACAGGGTAGACTGGGGGCTTATGACGGAGACCCTTACTACCATGGGAATAGGATATAGGATGTCCCGTTGGATCAAAACACTGTACCTCCATCCTACCGCAAAAATTAAAATAAACGGAACGCTTTCGGAATCATTCGAAATGAAAAATGGAACAAGGCAGGGGTGCCCCCTGTCACCCCTTCTCTTCATACTATCATTAGAGCCATTGCTGGCTACTATCCGTAAGGATCCTGATATTAGGGGAGTAGGAGTAGACGGGGAGGAACATAAATTATCGGCCTTTGCCGATGATATATTATTTTATGTAACCAACCCGGCCAAATCCATTTCAAAGCTCACCAAAATATTGAAACAATACGGGAATATTTCTAACTTTAAAATAAATATAAACAAATCAGAAATTTTGAATATTAATTTAAATAAAAGTGAGGTAGGACTAGTAAAAGAAGTCTGTGCCTTTCCCTGGACTAAAGAACTAAAGTACCTAGGTATTAAACTTGCCAATACAGTACAGAAGATGTATAAAATAAACTATGTCCCCTTACTAAATGAGATTAAGAACGAATTAAAAAACACGGCAAATAAACCTATATCATGGATCGGACGTATAAATATGCTGAAGATGGTCGTAGTCCCAAAGATTCTTTATAAATTTTTATTGGTACCAATCGCCCTTCCACAGCAATTCCTGAGCATCCTGAATACCTTGCTATTAAACTATGTATGGAAAAATAAGAAGCATAGGATCTCTCTCTCCACTCTAAAACAGGGAAAGCGGCATGGCGGGTTGGGTGTTCCGGACATCAAAAGTTACTATAAAGCGGCGGTCCTAGCGCGGGCGGTTGAATGGGCCCGTGATAGGCCAGATAAAAGATGGGTGCAAATCGAGAAAGCGTTAACTAGCAAATATTTGAATAATATCATATGGATCCCTACACAACACAGAGCACTAGATCACAAAACACATGATATAACAAGACACACACTAAGAATATGGGACAGAACTCAGGCACAATTAGAGGGGAAATTTAACTCCCCACTAATGAATTTAAAAGAAAATCCTTATTTTGCACCTGGGGAAAACAAAATTGGAGGGAACTGGATTAGGAAAGACACAGTGCACTTAGGAGATATCATTAAAGACGGAGAGATAATGACCTACGGAGATTTGAAATCCAAAACGGACTATTGGAATCTCGATAGGTGGCATTATTCCCAGCTGCATCACTTTGTGCGGCACCTCCCCCGCCCATTACGGACGGAGGCGGAGCTCACCCCACTTGAGAGGATCTGCATATCCAAGAATTCAAAGGGCACTATCACTAAACTCTACGGGATATTGGTCAAGATAGGGTCTCGGGGAGAAGCACCCTTTATAGATAAATGGGAAAGAGAGTTAGGTATCACGAGAGGGACAAACACTTTTCAGAGGATTGTTCAATTAACTCACTCATCTGCTATAGATGTCCGCACAGCCGAAGCAAATTACAAGTGCCTCTCAGGGTGGTATATCACCCCGGATAAAGCTAATAAATTTAAAGCAAGCCAGCCAGCTGAGTGCTGGCGGGGTTGCTCAGAAATAGGCACGATGGCCCACTTATGGTGGCAATGCCCAAAAATTCAAAGCTATTGGGACACAATATTGACCCAAATAAAGGTTATAACGGGGGAGGAGATAAAGAAAGACCCCTGGGTCGTGCTCTTCCACGGCAGTCTTGAAGGGGTAAAAAAATACAAGCAGTCTTTACTACCCCATCTCTTAAACGCAGCGAAGAGACTCATTCCCAAAAAGTGGCAGGAGAAGGAAAGCCCCCATGTCTGGAACTGGATAGACGAAGTAGAGGAAACGTACAGGTTAGAAGAACTAAGGGATAGTCACCTGGAAAGAAATGGGGAATACAGGGAGAAATGGGCAAAATGGAAGGAATACAAAAAAACATGGAGCTACGCTGAAAGAGTTAGGGTTTGTTAGGAGCAGGAAATGTGTAAGTGGGCATTAACCCACATGCACCTCCTGCTCGCCCTTCTAATGACTACTTTCAGAGGGATATACAAAAATAGTTCCCTTTGCTGATCTTCTCAGGGAATATCTTAGAGGAGAATAGGACGAGATCCCTGGGAGCCATGGGGGGGGGGGGGAGGGCGTTAACAATTGTAAAAATTCTTTCTCTGTCAAATATTATTGGGTTCCGACCAACAGGGTGTAGGGTTAATGCCTTTTTGAACTATTGGTTGGCCGACTTAGAATCCATAATACTTACGAATAAGAAAAAAAAAAAAAAAAAAAAAAATTGCAGAATAAATACCACATATGATGCAAACCACAACTTGAGACGTAAGAAGCATCAAATCATGAGCTGGTCTCTAGAACTTGGTAAATGAAAGCTGAGGTGGTAAAAAAAAAAAAAAAAAAAAAAAAAAAAAAAAGGAATAGAGAAAAGGTTGGAGGCAAGGGCTGTAGTAGATGTGTATAAAAGCTCTATAAAAGCTCTACTATTGCATGGATATATCTTTTCACTCTGGCAGGGTTGCTTTAATCTCAACATAAGGATAGTTTTTTTGTATTTCTGTATAATAAAAGCTGTGAACATTTTTAAAAGACTTCCACACAAGCTAGTTCTAGCCAACTTTGTACAAACTTCTACAAAGGCTCAATATTAAATGCACAAAATATACGAAATATAAGAAAAATCACCCTAAATTTAGCAAATTGGACCATGTTTTATAAGGGTTTGTTGCCTTCTTCTGAAGGTTTCAGGATTTTGCTTTATATATTTTGTTTTTTTGGTTGAACTTAATAGACATATGTCTTTATATACTTGACAGTCCTTGCCTAATGCTGCAAATTGTTTTGTAGGATTAACAATCAATGGTGACTGTGTCACTGGTCACTTTTGGATCCTAGCAACTCCTCTGCTCTCATGTTTTAATGTACACATTTGCCAGAGTAAGAAGACAGGTTATGAAAAGATAGCACAAGTGATTGAGGGGGGTCCCTGTTAGGTGGCACAAACTGGCTAATTAAGGGTTAGTATGGCACACTGGAACAATGTTTTTTTTCTGCATTCTTGGTTTGAGAGGCGTTTATAGGCATTGGACCACCACAGCATTCTCTTGGTCTCTAGCACTCTTAGAATCAATTGGTCTCTAGCACTCTTAGTATCCATTGCCTGACTGAGCCTGACTAAAGTTCATCGGCTTAGTGCACCAAGTTGGTTGCAGTTCTCATGTGGAGTACAAGTTTTTTTGTAATGACATGGATTTGAAGACTTGCTCAGGACTCAACAGTTACTTGAACTTTAGATAATATTAAACAGTTCAGCACAGTGCACAAATCACCTGATTCCTTTTTCCCCAACTTTTTTTTCCCATGAACCTGGGCAGGTAGCAAAAGTAGCAGCCCTTTCTCTGTGATACTTGTAAGCACCTCTGGTCATGCTCTCTGCTTCCGAGGCACCCAACCAATGTGTTCTCCAAGCCTTTGTTAATTCCCAAGAATGCACTAATCGTCAAAGCTAAATCCTAAATGAAAGTTAGCCATATCCTGGAAAATTGAATCTTCCCACAAACTTCTGGCCACTGCAGACAACCACCTTAGACTGAGAAAAAATCCCCTTTATCAACTTTGGCTCCACTTGCAGGCTTCTGATACGACCATTGAAGGCAGGGTGCAATTTATGCTTTTTTATACTGATTGTCATGTTTTTCCTATACACCTTCATTGTATTGTAAAGCTTTCATGTTGTATTGAACATGAAATTGGCAGGATGCAGCCACCTAGAAAAATCCAACAATCAGTGTCAGGCCACAGTATAATTCCATATACTGTAAATCAGTCATTTCTCTGTCTGTTTAAACAAAATGTTTTCCCCTGTGCTTTTTTTACTCCTATTATGCAAATTTAGGACTGTCATAAAGATACAGCCTATATATTCAGGTGACCAGACGGTCCGTGTTCATCCGATCCCCCCATAGGGCAGAGCGGAGAAAAGACAGGGCGGTCCCTGCACAGTGTGGGATCAACGGAGCGATCTCCGCTGAGCAAGCGGAGGTTCACGGGGCGGATCATTACTGATCTGCCCCGTGTGAAAGGGGCCTTAGTAAATCAACCCCAATTTCTACTTATAAAGTTAATACTTTTCCTCTGTCAAGCACATGACTCTGTAGCCACTCAAACTGCTCCTCTGTTGAACCCTACTTTGCAACCAGATCACTCTGTCCCACTATACTACAACATTGTCCCTCTTTTTGGTCAGATGTAGAGGTCTGTATAAAAAAAATGGTACTGTATAACTAATAAAAATCATAATTATGCATTTTTGGGGGGTTAAATTGCATCTAAATCTCTAACATTTTCTTAGCTTTTGGAAAAATAATTTCTGTGTAAAAAAAAAAAAAGAATCTGTGTGTTTAATATTTTAGAGCATCCTTTCAAGCAGCCTTTTTTGATTGATATTGACAATTGTGGACCACTATAAATGCTCAAAATTGTGTATTTTGCTGATGACCTCAATGGATGCATGGCCAGAGTTAAAGAAAACTGTGTCACTTGCTTTAATATATTGACATTAAAAATGTCCCTCTTTTCCATCTCAGAAAGTTTGGAAGTGTGTACCATGTAACCTTAGAAAGTAATTATTAATGAAAGGCCACTGAAAGTCTGGTGTTGCAACACACGACTTGTTTGTTCATATTTTTTTTGCTTTCTTTCATTTTTGCTTTATTCAGCTGCAAGAGGCGGCGACTACCATTAAAGCTATATCTCGGCCTTCTATCCAACAACATGGAATAATGCTTTTGAAAAGCCAAGCTCAGAGCCCTGGCATCCATTCACCATCAAGGGGGCATTAAAGCTCTTAATGATTCAGGGGGAGAATGGGCTGAGCACCAGCTCAAACTTCCACCGCTGGCTGGGAAGAAGGCTTTTAAGAAGAAAGCAGCTGGCTCAGGCCATGATGCTGGAAGGGGAGACTTGGACGTAGAAGGAAGAATTACAGCCTTTGCTTTCACACCGTCTGCATTTGGCTATGTGGCTTTCCTCCCCAGGTTTAATTTGATTTTAATAGCTTTCCTCCTAGAGAGATACCAACAGTCATGAACTGCTAATGAAAGACCCCAGAATGACCCCTAGTCTGGATGGACAGATCACCTGGGGCAGCTGGCATAGGCAAGTTCACTGGTGACATTAAAAACACAATTATTTAAACCCCTCACATGTTATCTTTCTAGCAGCAGCTGCCAGCCATTTATATTTAAAAGTATTGCAACTTACACATGCAAGCTTTAATAAGCAAGTTATTACTAGAATGTAGTGCAAAGTGATTCCAGCAGAATGACATCTTAGTACACATGTTGCCTTTATGATAAAGATAAACAAGTGGAATTGCTGGGTTTCAGGACTCATCAGTATAAAGCTAGATTGCAGCAAGTATATATTTAGATATTTTGGCATTAAAAAAGACCTCCTCCTGATACCAGTTGCAAGCATGTGTACCCACCGCTATGATAATGTAGCCCTGGACAATGGCCCCTTTAAGGTGGCCCATCCCTGAGTCTCCTTCTTAATTGGACAGTGCAGGGGATGCAGGGATCGAGAAGAAAGGAGGATTTGGATTGGCCTCAGCTGCTGCTGAGTGCAAAAAAACATCCGTCAGACTCAAAGAAGGAGAGGGAATCAGAGAAAAATACATTACTAGTTGCATTCTTTTATAATACAGTGATAATTATGTAACCAGGACTATAGTTGCTATGGACATTTGCTTTAACTCCTGTTGTTGCTGCATTATTCTTCTATGGAATTGACAGAGTTCAATTGAACAAATGTTTGTATACAAATGCAGCAGCCAACCTAAAGAACATTAATGTTAATTGAATATTCAGTAATACAGAAATGTTTCAGCCATCTTTAAGGAGATCACTGGGACAGCCATTTTGGTGGTGTCTGGTGTTAAAAAGAGAGGAGGAGGAGGAGGAGCTGGACAGGGCAGGAGTGTGTGGGGCCTAAGCTACCTAACTGCAAGTTACCCCACCGCTGGGGATCGCCCAGAGTGTGTTTGGTATAATGCTGCTGGAGACAATAACCAGACACTGTTGCTTGTGACTGTCACCCAAGGACTCTACCAGGAAGCCAAGGGTCAAACCGCTGTTTAGAGCTTTGATTTTGAAATCATGAGTCTAGTATCCGGGGGAGTTTGAGACATTCAGTGAACACCTTGTGTAACAAGACTGCCTGACAGAGCCTCCACTCTCAATGCTGATGACTAAAGATATACTGAAAGAGCATTGCTAGTGTTTAGCTATTATTTCCTTCATACAAAATACATTGTTTTGTTGCTTGTGTGCGCTTTGACATACTAATTGTCTTTTCTCAGATTGTTGCTGTTCAAACAAATTGTTAAAACACCCAAGGTGTGTCAGTCAGTGCTAAATGAGCCAGAGGTGTCATCTCAAGTTACACAGAGACATTATATTGAGCGACTCTTCTAGGGGTGGTGCTACAAGTGGAGGCTCGTCCGGGATGCAACCTCCATCAGCCATGATGGACCCAGTCACAGTTGTGCCTGACCAGAAAATGTTTGTGGTGGATCCGAGAGTTGATCAGACAGTCTCTTGCATTAACACCTGGTTAGAATGGAAGAGAGGAATCCCAACTGGTTTTCAAGAGGACAGCCTAGTTATTCTCTAGAACAAGAAGCTCATCGTTTTGCTCCTTGTTTTTGTACAACTGTCAATGTATTGTACTTGGCCTTTTCTTTTGGATGCTTAATTGTAATGTCTGTGCCCTTTGGCCTCTTTATAATAAACATCTTTTTGATAAAAAAAAAAAAAAAGAAGTACAGGCTGCTAGCAACTAAAGTAAATATACAAACCCTTTTACATGAATCATACAATAAATAGTGCAGTGCCTAAACACAATAATTATGTGCAATATAAACTAATTTAGAAAGAAAAGTGAATCATCCTAACATCAACAGCGTAACATCCCTGTGAATGTCCAATAGAAAATGATAAAGTAAATTAAACTTCCAGTATGTGGTTTGTCTTCAATTTCCAATATTTCGATATCTTCCAACCACTTGAAAAAAAAACACGCCACATGTAAACATCACCGTAGGTACCACCAATCCTGCACTATTATGAAATCACCAGGCAGTAAGCTGCAAACACGAGCAGTAAATCAGCTTATTATTCAAATCAGCTTCTGGCTCTCCTTAATTATCCCAGATTGTCACACTCCTCACCATCAGGGGTGATCATCAAATGTAGGGTATAATGTGGCTGTTCCAGAAAACAGAAGCAGAAGTGTGATTTCAGCACATAGGCTCCACCCAACGCTGACCAACAGTGTCCTCAATGCTCAGAAATACAGGTAGATGCTTATCCATCATGCCATACCATCAGGGTGGCGTGTGATTTGCCCCAAATTACTTCTGCAGTAGTATAATGATCCCAAACATACAGCCAATGTCATTAGGAATTATCTTCAGCGTAAAGAAGAACATGGAGTCCTAGAAGTGATGGTTGGTCCCCGCAAAGCCCTGATCTCCATATCATCGAGTCTGTCTGGGATTACATGAACAGACAGAAGAATTTGAGGTAGCCTACATCCAGAAAAGATCTGTGGTTAGTTCTCCAAGATGTTTGGAAGAACCTACCTGCCAAGTTCCTTCAAAAACTGTGTGCAAGTGTACCTAGAGGAATTGATGCTGGTTTCGAAGGCAAAGGGTAGTCACAACAAATACTGATGTGATTTAGATTTTTCTTATTTTGTAAATTTTTTGTGATGATATTTATCACATATTTTGGACTCTTATGCATTGGACTTTATTTACACTGATGTAATTTCTTTTTTCATATTTGAATATTGTGGATGCTTTTTGCACATTATGAATAGTGTGTTCATGGCACATGCTTTAAGCTTGTTATAGTCTATATTTGGAATTGCTGCATTATTTTCGTTGTTGATTTCTTCACACATGCCTAAAGCTTTTTCACAGAACTCTATCTTGAGCATGTTGTCTCTGCAGAGGGAGTGGCCAGCGAACCAAAGAATTTGGAAGCTATGGCTACCTGACCTAGATTTTGCAATGTGAATAAGTTGAGATCTTTTGGGGTTCTGTTCCTACTACAGGAGATTTTTAAAGGGGGTTTCAGAGATAAAAAGAGCTCCTGTGGACTGAAGAAGGTAAAGAAGTGCACAAGGATTCAGAAAGAGATAACTCACCCAAAGGGTCGAGGACATCCCAAAAGACCATAGAGGGAGAATGGTTTGACCAGTGTGGACAGTGAGTTTAAACAATACTCCTGTATTGGCCTAAATAGAAAGAAAACAACATTGGAGCAGGCACATCTCCACTGTGGTGCATGCTTATAACAGTACAGAGAGTGATCCAACTTGCTATTCCCACTATAGAATCATTTTTGGGAGGGAAGCTCATCTACCAGTGAATTTGGCCTTTGGCATCTCCATAGATGGAACCTCAGCATCAACTTACAGAAACTATTTGGATAGGCTCACTAAGAACCTAAAGATAACCCATGAGAAAGTTTGAGAAGCTTCTGATGTCAGAGAACAACAAATCAAGAAAAATGATTACTTAAGTTTTTGGGTTTCAGGGCATTCAACTGGGAGATAAAGTGTTGCTGAAAAATATGGGACCCTCTGGAAAGCATATAATAGCTGACAGGTTAAATTCCCAGCAATATGTAATCTGCAAACAATTGCCTGGCCTTCTTGTTTACCAAATCTATCCTTATGGAAGAATAAGGCCTTTAAAGTCCTGACATCGAAACCATCAACTGCCTCTGAGTGAATTTGTTAGAGTATATGTAAGAATTTGGGCGCCATCATCTAAACTATCTCCTTCTAAGCAAGTTCCAGTCATTAGGTCTCAACCACTGCCACTTGCTGAAACAGATCCAGAAGAAGATGATAGTGATGAAGGCTTGGATGTGAGATGGTTGTGGTCTTCTGAATATATGGATAAAACTCCATCCACTTCCTCTGCGGGAGACAGTCAGTGTGCTAAGATCTAAAGCTCTAGAATTTGTGCCAAAAACTCAACTAGGAGAAGTTAGGGTGTCAGCAATCAGGTGTGAACCTGCAAACTTCTCTGTGTCTGGTAGTGTCTCTTCTTGCTCTTGAACCTTGAACCCTTTGCTCCTCCCATGAACTTCCTACTTTAGCCATGCCTTTGCACTTCCTATTAGCCAGGTTATTGTTCTCTTTCCAGCCAATAACTTGCTCTTGTCACTCCTGCTGTTGTTCGTATATTCACTAGCACTCGTTACTGACCTTTGGCTTGTTTCTCGACTAATATTCTGCTTGATCTCAATCTAAAACAACTTGTTACTGACCTTTGACTTGTTACTGACTAAGCTTCTACTTGATCTCTACCTGCTATATTTGCTAATGGCTCCAGGCTTGCTCACCTCCTGGTGGGAAAATCTTGAGGACTGTGACCTGGTACTAATACACAGCAAAGCCCATCTTCATGATCAGGAGCTATAGTGAACACCAGTTAGTGCTTAGACTGTGCACCTCCGGTGAGCCCTTGTCATCCACAAGGGTGACCTGCGGACTGTGACCTGGTACTAATACACAGCAAAGCCCATCTTCATGATCAGGAGCTATAGTAAACACCAGTTAGTGCTTAGACTGTGCACCTCCGGTGAGCCCTTGTCATCCACAAGGGTGACCTGCTTCTGTATCCAACTGGTCAGTGGGAGTCTGCTATAACTACTGGTCTCCGAGCCTGATGTCAGATCATGACATAATAAACTAGCCCAAACATGGAGGTCACTTTGGCAAATGCAGTGGCTCCTTTTAGGCAGAAAATTGCAGAGCTACAGGAGTTTGGTGTTACTTACCAAGAAAAAGATGGTGAACTGAAAAGAGCAACAGGAGGAAATCCAGGCTCTGCAGAAACGGTTTCTGGACTTACGTTCCCAAAATGATGCTAACACGTGTATGCCTCTACAACTCCAGTTCAATGGATACTGCCAACATTACAGTGGTTTCCTCAAATGGTTTGTTAACCCATTTATATAAGACTATGCCAGCCCCTCTATTAGAGGCTGTCATAGCACACTTGAGCGCATCAAGGCTTTTGGGTAAAGACTGCGCTCTCAATAAGCATTTTAATAGATAATAAATAAATATGTACTTAGTTTTAAAAAGTGAGCAGTCTAAATACCGGACTTGAGCTGTCTTTAGGCTGGTCCCTTGACTCGCAGCTGCTTTACAGCTTCGATGGACGGCTTCTGTGGGAGTAGCTGTGATCTCCCTCTGACGTCAGCTGGGGAGATCACGTGTCCGCTCATCTCTTCTGCAGAAGCTTTGTCTCATAGCTATAAAGCGTCCACAAGTCACGTGACCGGCCTGAAGCCAGCTGAAGCAGTATTTAGACTGCCCGCTTTTTAGAAACTAAGTACATAGTGTGCTATGCCAGCCTCGAATAGAGGGGCTTACCGTGCCCATTGTAGGCTTTTATTTTTAATAGGGGAGCGGGGTGGAGACAGAGACAAAGATACAGCTGACAGGTAGGAATAAGCGGGTGAGGCCGGAGAGAGGAGAACAGAGTAGGGCAGCGTATGACAGAGGGATGTACTTTGACCACTGAGCAGCCCTGATTATCATGGTCAGATTGGAGAGGGCATAAAGGACGTGGCAGATTCTGTTTTTTTTTTCACAGTTTAGAGGGGGGCAGATTACACAGCACAATCACTGTGCTGTGTAATCTGCTTTAAGGCACTAGGATCTGTGTATATATATTTTTTGGGGGTTAACAAACAGTGTTGCATATATTTCAAAATGCAACCCGCTGCATTCACTAGTTCTGAGGAAAAAAGGTATTATTTTATATCAACCTCCCAACTGAGGAAGCCCTAGCTTGAGCCTCCCCTTATGTAGAACAAGACAGTGGTAGATGCTCTGTTGCTAATTACACAGCTGAATTCTGGCATTGGATTTCAGATATCACTTGGAACCCAGCAGTGCAAAAGAGTCAGATCCGCCAAGGGATCTCTGAATTGGGAAAAGATGAGGAGTAGAGACTCCTAATGATTTTGAGGCTTTCATCTAATTATCCAAATTGAGTCTTACAGAAAGGAGGAAGGAGAGACTGGGAATGTTTGAAAGTAATGGTGGCTTGCATTTCTCTGCTAATCAATGGCCCAGATTCAGTAAGCAATTGCGCCTGCGTAACCATAGTTACGCAGCGCAATTGCTGACTTGCGCCGGCGTAACGAGTTCTCCTGATTCAGAGAACTCGTAACGCCGACTGCAGCCTAAAATCTGCGTGGCATAAGGCTCTTATGCCACACAGATTTTAGGCTGCATTCTTGCGATGACCGCTAGGGGGCGTTCCCATTGTGGTCAGCGTATAGTATGCAAATTGCATACTTACGCCGATTCACAATGTTGTGCGCCCCCTGCGTACGCAATGTTACGTTGTTTCCGTATGGCGTGTTTAGCGTAAAGCTGCCCCTTCTAATAGCAGGGGCAGCCAATGCTAAACTATACCCGGCGTTCCCGCGTCGCAACGTTCGAATTTTACGTCATTTGCGTAAGTGAATCGTGAATGCCGCTGGACGCCATTCACGTTCACTTTGAAGCAAATGACGTCCTTGCGACGTCATTTGCCGCAATGCACTTCGGGAAAGTTTCCCGACGGAGCATGCGCTCTACGCACGGCGCGGGAGCGCGCCTAATTTAAATGATTCCCGCCCCCGGGCAATTTTTCCGGCGCGCCCTCGCAATTTACGGAGCTAATGCTCCGTGAATCGAGGGCAGCGCAAAATATTTGCGGGGGCGCAGGGCAAAATCGTTGCCCTGCGCCTCCGCAAATAGAGCGCAATTCTTTCTGAATCCGGGCCAATTTATTCAGAAAAATCCAAAAGTTTCTTTTGATTCTAACACTCCTTAACCTATGCAGGTTGATGCTATTAAAATATGTATTTTTCCTCAGGAGAAAGACAGAAGATGTTCAGAGAACTTACGCACAGTATCTATTGTGAGGACTCTGGGCCTTACACATTTATTTGTCCCAACAAAGTCAAAGAACAATTGCTGCGACTGATGTTATAGTGCCTGAACAAATAAACTCCATTACCCAGTCTAAAGGCCCAAACACACGGTCTGACTTTTTGCCAACAAACTTCAAAATGAGCACGCTTTCAAAATAGTCCGACCGTGTGTACGCTCCATCGGACAAACTTTTTTGGGTTTCATCGGACAAAAAGTTTGGTCTGCAAACGGACAAACTTTACGTCAACAAGAGTCCGATGGTGCCTAGTGCGACCGTGTGTACAGCAAGCAATCTGACTTTTGTACAAAGTACAAACGCGCATGCTCAAAAGACCATATTTTTGTTATATGAATCAAACATATTTCTATATTTTTTTGTTGGTCAAGTTAGCACAACCCCATTGCGCAACATGTCTGCTTGACCAACGGACGTTCAGAAACGAACAAAATTGCACAAAACTGAAAATCGCAAATGCACACAGACGAAACCTCTACTAACTCTCGATTAGCAGAAGGGTGACGCCAGAGAATTGAACTTCTTCTTTTAAACTCTTGTCAGTACGTTGAAACGTCACTACGTTCGTGTTTGTTGCCGAAAAAGTCGGAGCGTGTGTATGCTATGGGTGTGACCAGACAACTCCCTTCGGACAAAAATCCAAGGGAAAGTTTGTTTGATGTCCGATCGTGTGTACGAGGCTTAACTCCCCCATTGATCCATGAAGAAAATAAAGTAAATGATATACTATTTAATTTTGTCATCCCTATTAAACTTATCATTGAGGGCTGTAAAATTTCTTACTCTGCTATGCTCAAGGGACGGGGGGAGCTTTATTGACATGGAGTTTACCAGGGGTCAAGTCCTGGGGAAAAAAGTGTGGGAACTCCCACCCAAGATCCACTCCCCCACCAAAAAAAAATGATACGCTCATATACATAATTACTAAACCGCATGTTTTTTTTTTATTTCGATCCAGTGTACCTTAGTAATCCTTTATGTTACTGGCCGCTTCCTGTATATGGATTCATCGGGTAGTGTGCGGGTATTCCGTCACTTCCCGGAGACATTGCGGCATCGAGGACAGGGCTTAAGTCCTGCGGGAACGTGTGGGAACGGAGTCCCTGCACTTTTTTCACAGCAGGAACGCAGTTCCCTTTGCAGAACTAGAGCAGCCGAGAGCAGCCGAGCCGCCCGAGCCAATCCTTCACTAAGCGGCGATGCCCAGCTCGAGTCACTGTCAGGGGCAGGTGAACCTTAGTAATCCTTTATGTTACTGGCCGCTTCCTGTATATGGATTCATCGGGTAATGTGCGGGTATTCCGTCACTTCCTCGATGCCGCAATGTCTCCTGGGAGCTTTTGTCATTGTTCCCAGGAGACATTGCGAAGGTCTGCCGCGAGTTATCGCAGGATTTAGAAAGAACATGCGGTTTAGTAATTATGCATATGAGTGTATCATTTTTTTTTTTTTTTGGGGGGGGGGGGGGGGTCTTGGGTGGGAGTTCCCACACTTTTTTCCCAGGACTTGACCCCTAAACGAGGAAGTGACGGAATACCTGCACACTACCTGATGAATCCATATACAGGAAGCGGCCAGTAACATAAAGGATTACTAAGGTTCACCTGCCCCTGACAGTGACTCGAGCTGGGTATCGCCGCTTAGTGAAGGATTGGCTCGGGCGACTCAGCTGCTCTCGGCTGCTCTATTCCTGCAAAGGGAACTGAGTTCCTGCTGTGAAAAAAGTTCAGGTACTCCTTTCCCACGCATTCCCGCAGGACTTGAGCCCTGGCTCAGGACCCCCTTTAAATTGGGAACCCAGGCGATCACTGGGTCTGCACAGCAGATCAATTGCTCCGGGCCAATGTGGTCCCAGAACCATGAACACTGGGACACATGCACATCCCAGCCAGGAGGGTCATTTGCGGGGGTGTCATGGGATGGCTACCCCAATGGTGGGCGTCACGCGAGGAAGAGCTTTGAGAGAATGGCATCTGCCCCTAAATACCCCTCCCAGCATGCACAGCGAGGACATCACCCTCCCTGATTGGCTGCTGGGGGGAATATCCAACCACGCTTGACTCCACTGCTGCCACCTGCTGTCCGAGGGTGACGGGAGTCCCCAGACAAAAGGATAGCACACAGTACAGCCAAGCTGGAGCAGAGACCACAAATTTAAACAATTAGACTAGTTCAGAGCCAACTATTTCTCGGAACTTTAGCCTAAATTTCTCTTAAAATAGCCAGGCGCTACACTAGCATAACATGCCTCTAAAATTATTGGTAATACCTCTTTAATAGAAGTTACCTGCAAAGTGTTTCTGAAGTGGTACATGTTCCCTGCTAGAATAGCCTTGTGGACCTCCCTAAAGTCAGAAGATTTTGGATCCATATCTACAATTTTGTCAACTCTCTTACTGGTGTTAACCTCATCAAATGCAATTTGATTTAACAAAGATAAACTTGATAATTAAGCATTAAACAAAGGCATAAACCAAATTAACGGCAATAGTAAACAGTATTGTAAAAACTTTCCTGCCACCAGTAAACTATACTGCTATAGTGCACTCCAGGGATGCTAAAACCAAGATCCATTGCAGTGGTACCCTTTCTAAAAGCAGTGAATGCAGTCATTGAAGAGCAGCTAAACCGTTTGGCGCCGGAGCCTCCCAGCCCTCTAGGGGTTTTCAGATTCCAGGAGAAGGGGCGACGTCTATTATCATGTGACCACCGTGATTGACTGTCACAGCGGTCACATGATCATAAATCTCCCAATCACAATAAGCTTTCCTTAAGCTGTCGGTAAGTGTGACGGGTTTTGCAATGTTGCATGCAAATATGCGGCCGCTTGGAGCCAAGGCCCACCCTACGAGAGGCTGCATATTTTAGTGCCATCTGCGCCAACAGGTTAAATAAAGAGGCAGTACTCTTCCCCAGATCTTTAGCCGAACAGCATTAGGGCCCAGTCTTTACAGTGTCATACAAAAATACAGTCCCAGAAAAGTGCATGAGGTGGTATAGCATGTGTCCAGTCGCTCAGTCTTTGCTAGCAACAAACAGGTAATGGCCACAAGGCCCTCTCACCAGACCAACTGATACAGCCATAACAGTCCCACTGTTCATACTCTCTCTGGATTGGCTTGGTGCAACTCCAGTCCTCAGTCCATAAGTCTACAGTCTACAGTCACTCTATGCCCCGTTGAGTGACAATGGTGAAACCAGTCAGGGACCAGCACTGCTGGAGCTTAGAGACTCCCCCAGCTGTCAGGGAAAGAACTCCTCCAGTGAGAGTGGGGGGGGAGCGAAGGGAAAGGGAAGAAATTCTGGTGGTAGGGGACGCAATTTTTTGACGGACAGAGAGGGCAATCTGTGACAAAGACCTGAAGCGCTGAACGGTATGCTGTCTTCCAGATGCTCAGGTTCGGCACATCACAGATCTGGTGGACAGATTACTGGGAGGGCTTGGGGAATACCCAGCTGTTATGGTGTATGTTGGCACCAATGACAAAGCCAGAGGCAGATGGAGTGTCCTAAAGTACAATTTTAAGGACTTAGGAGCAAAATTGAGGAAACGGACCTCCAAGCTATTATTCTCAGAAATACTAACGGTACCTCGAGCCACACCAAGTGGTAAACAAGTGGCCGAGGAGCTGGTGTAGTAAGGAGAGGTTTTGGTTCCTGTAGAACTGGACCGACTTATCAGTCGGTCACCAGTTCTATAAAAGGGACAGACTGCAACTAAATGAGGATGGTGCAGATCTGCTGGGAGTGAAGATGGCCAAAAAGTTGGAGGGCCTCTTAAACTAAACCAGGGGTGAGGGTCCAGAGGTAAATATAGTCAGCGCGGAACATATTCCAGAAGGTAATATTGGGGGCATTAGTGGTAGGTTGACTAAAGCACATAAACCCGAGGTAAGTATAGTAACAAGTCATATTTGCAACCTCGGAACACCCAATATGAAGACAGTATGCTACCCGTCTAAACTACGTGGCATGTACACCAATGCCAGGAGCCTGGAGGACAAGATGGGAGAACTAGAGATACTGTTGTACAAGGAGGATTTAGATATTGTGGGAATTTCAGAGACTTGGTTCAACAACTCTCATGATTGGCTGGCAACCATTCAAGGGTATTCCCTTTATCGCAGGAAAAGGAAGAATAAAAAGGAGGAGGAGTGTGCCTGTATATCAAGAATATTATACAAGTGAATGCGAGAGATGACAATACCAGGGGAGCTAGGGAGGAGGTGGAATGCTTATGGGAAGAGCTCCAAAGGGATGAAATCAAGGGGAAAGTAATACTGGGAGTATGTTATAGGCCCCCTAATCTGAGGGAGGAGGGTGAGATGGATCTCCTATCACAAATTGGATTAGAGGCAAGGATGGGAGGTGTCATCATAATGTGGGGTTTTAATTATCCAGACATAGACTAGGCAGAAGGAACCGTGCTAGCCAGTTCCGAAATGTCTTGCAGGACAATTTCATGGGTCAGATGGTAGACGCACCAACTAGAAACATAGACCTACTGATTACCAACAATACAGATCTGATCATGGATGTGAAAATAAGAGCAATTTAGGAAACAGTTATCACAGGTCAGTTAGCTTCAGTATAAATCACACAAATAGGAAACATAAGGGGAATACAAAGACACTGAATTTTAAAAGAACCAAGGGCCAGATCCACAAAAGGGATACGACGGCGTATCTACTGATACGCTGTCGTATCCCTGTTTCTATCTTTGGAACTGATCCACAGAATCAGTTTCCAAAAGATAGGGAGAAGATCCGACATGTGTAAGGGACTTACACTGTCGGATCTTAGGATGCAGTACCGCATCCGCCGCTGGGGACATTTCGAGTCGAAATGCCGCTTCGGGTATGTAAATTAGCACTTACGGAGATCCACAAAGCTTTTACGCTTCGTTTTTTCTCCGTAAGTATTAGTTTGCAATCGTAAAATTAGGGCTGCTTTTACAAGGCCTAAACTGTTTAGGCCTTGTAAAAGTAGACCCTTCTATCCCGCGTCGCCGTCTTCTTTTTTTCAATTTTTTTTTTTCCCGCCTGTCGCGATTCTCACAACCCGGCGCAACGTAAAACCGTGCTAAGCACGTCAGGAAAATGATGTCGTGAGCATGCGCAGTACGGCCGGGGCAGGAGCGCGCCTAATTTAAATGGGACTCGCCCCATTTGAATAGGAACGCCTTGCGCTGGCCGAATTTAAGTTACACAGCCGGAAATTCTAGGTAAGTGCTTTGTGGATCGGGCACTTAGGTAGAAATTTTGCGGCTGTGTAACTTAAATGGCAATATTTAAGTTACGGCGGCTGGCTGTGGATCTGGCACCAACTTCCTTAAACTACGAACCTTGCTAGAAGATATATATTGGGATAAAATCTTAGGAACAGAGAACACAGAGAAGAGATGGGTTTGCTTTAAGAGCATATTAAATAAGAACATTAGCCAGTGCACCCCATTGGGAAATACATTTAAAAGAGCAAACAAAAGTCCTGGGTGGCTTATAAATGCATATAAATGCAAAGGAGAAGGCCTTCAAAAAATACAAGGCTAAGGGATCATCATCAGCATTCAGACTTTATAAAGAATGCAACAAGAAATGTAAGGGTGCAAGTAAAGCGGCTAGGATAGAACACCAGAGAACCATAGCACAAAAAAATTCCAAGAAATTCTTTAAGTATATAAACAGTAAAAGAGGGAGAACAGACCATATTGGCCCCATAAAGTATGAGGAAGGGAATCTGGTTACAAAGGATGGTGAGATGGCGAAGGTATTGAATTTATTCTTCTCCTCAGTCTTCACGAGGGAATCGGGTGGCTTCAGTAACCAAAACTGCAGTGTTTATCCTCATGACACATCACAGGAAGCACCCTCATGGCTAACAGAGGACAGAATTAGAAATAGACTTGGAAAACTTAACATTAATAAGTCTCCAAGACCAGATGGTTTGCACCCGAGGGTCCTTAGGGAACTCAGTCAAGTAATTGCCAGACCATTGTTCCTAATTTTTACTGACAGTCTACTGACTGGAATGGTACCAGCTGATTGGAGAAAACCAATATAGCACCAATATTTTAATAAGGGCCAAAATACATCCCTGGGAATAACAGACCAGTTAGCCTAACATCAATAGTAGGCAAGCTCTTGGAGGGGATGATAAGGGACTATATACAACATTTTTGTAATGAAAATGGTATCATCATTAGCACTAATCAGCATGGATTCATGAAGAATTGTTCTTGCCAAATCAATCTATTAACCTTCTAGGAGGAGGTGAGCTGCCATCTAGATAAGGGGGGCTTGTAGACGTGTTATATCTATATTTTGCAAAACATTTGACACAGTTCCCCATAAACGTTTACTGGTACATTAATATGTCTCCAAGACCAGATGGTTTGCACCCGAGGGTCCTTAGGGAACTCAGTCAAGTAATTGCCAGACCATTGTTCCTAATTTTTACTGACAGTCTACTGACTGGAATGGTACCAGCTGATTGGAGAAAACCAATATAGCACCAATATTTTAATAAGGGCCAAAATACATCCCTGGGAATAACAGACCAGTTAGCCTAACATCAATAGTAGGCAAGCTCTTGGAGGGGATGATAAGGGACTATATACAACATTTTTGTAATGAAAATTGTATCATCATTAGAACTAATCAGCATGGATTCATGAAGAATTGTTGTTGCCAAACCAATCTATTAACCTTCTAGGAGGAGGTGAGCTGCCATCTAGATAAGGGGGGCTTGTAGACGTGTTATATCTATATTTTGCAAAACATTTGACACAGTTCCCCATAAACGTTTACTGTACAAAGTAAGGTCCGTTGACATGAACCATAGGGTAAGTACATGGATTGAAAACTGGCTACAAGGGTGAGTTCAGAGGATAGTGATAAATGGTGTGTACTCGGAATGGTCAGGGGTGGAATGTGGGGTCCCCAAGGGTTCTGTCCTGGGACCAATCCTATTTAATTTATTTGTAAACGACCTGGAGGATGGGGTAAACAGCTTGTAACGGAATGACCCATGACAAACAGAGACTTTTGCAGGATGAGGGGTACTCCTGTGCCAGTGTCACTAATAACTCTTGGGTCTAAGGTCACCCTGTGTCCCTTTTGGGCATAGGGTGACTGAGAAATATTAATTAGAAATTACATGAGATGGGACATTACTGTTAATTCATGTATTGAGCCAGGAAATAAGGGACATATGTTGGATTGTTTTAGCATGGACAGTAATCCACAATACATTCCTTAATGTCTGCAAAGAACTAATATCTTGACTCTACCGGTCAATAATGACTCATTCCTCTGTGTAACATAGGCTGTTGATATGCTAATTGAGTCTGGACGGGGGTGAGGTGGATTTGAGCTTGGTAGACAGCCTGGCTTCTGGATCTCTCATTATGTATGCTAAATACTGTTTTGTGTGTTGAATGTGACTTGTCAAGCTGTGGTAATTACCTCCTCTAATGCGGAGACAGGCTGTCTGGAATGTTTAGTAATTAGCCCATCTGAAGGTGTATTGAAGCCCCCCCCCCAGTGTGTGATGTTTGGGTGGAGAGTTTGATTGTTCCTGTGATTACTGAAACATGCCTTGTAAACTGTATATAAACATGAGAGCTAACCATTAAAGCGTTCATACATTTTGACTCAGAAAATGGAGCAAGTCTCGTTATTCTGGGGAAATGGGATGTCTGATGTCTGCTAGATTGTGGAGTGTCAGATAAGCTGTTGTGACTGATAGAAGGGAAATCGTAAACAGCGGTGACCGTTACACAGCTCAATCTCTGTATTTGCGGACGATTCTAAGCTAAGCAGCAATAACTTCTCCTCAGGATATGGAAACCTTGCAAGTAGATCTGAACAAATTAAGGGGGTGGGCAACTACAGGGCAAATTAGGTTTAATGTGGAAAATGTAAAATAATGCATTGGAGTTGCAAAAATATGAATGCAATTGACTCACTGGGGAGGAGAACCACTAGGGAGAATCAAGGATGGAAAAGGACCTGGGGTCCTAGTAGATGATAAGCCCAGCAATGGAATGCAATGCCAAGCTGCTGCTAACAAAGCAAACAGAATATTGGCATGCATTAAAAAGGGGATTAACTCCAGAGATAAAGTGATAATTCTCACACTCTACAAGACTCTGGTCCGGCCTCACCTTGAGTATGCTGTTCAGTTCTGGGCACCAGTCCTGTGCTGGAAATAGAGCGAGTACAGAGAAGGGCAACAAAGCTAATAAAGGGACTGGAGGATATTAGTTATGAAGCAAGGTTATGAGCACTGAACTTATTCTATCTGAAGAAGAGACGCTTAAGATGGACTTGTGTCTTTTTTTCAACCTCACCTACTATGTAACTATGTACTTTCAAGGGAGAATAGATGTTGGTCTGAATGCTGTAAGCAAACTAAAGTGTACAAGTTAATCAAGTTCATGGCCCACTCTTTGTATTTACTTGGTAACGTTCTTAAATGTTTACAGTACACTCACATAGATCACTAGATCAATAGATTTATTTATTTATTTATAGATAGATAGATGTGTTATGTGTAGGATATATGAATTGATCTATTTGAGTCAGATGTTTCTGTGTGGTCATTTACAAGTTCCATTATTCCTAAACAATGTGGGAACATTGTACAGACCAATGTTTATTGCAGAGAATAGTAAGGCATGGTGGGAATGGAAACATATGGTACCTAACACCTGTGAAAACAGCCAGACACAAAGCTGGACATGCTGTGAAAGTCAACTGCAGGGCAGGACCTTTAATCACCCCACACTAGATCCAAACAGCAGGCACTTTACGAGGCTCTAAGGAGCACATTACAACAACAGGAATTTAGGCTTGTCTCATGTGATATTACTCACAACATCATTATTATGCTTTAAAATGCATCCAGCATACAAATCGCCATGCACGTTTTTTCTTTCCAGTTTTCTTATGTCATTTTCATTAAAGTGTGCATTGTCAATACGGTTTTGTAAGGAGAACAGCATTTCTGTTTGCTCTCTTTCCTTCTCCCATCTCACTCATTATACAGATATATGATCTTAGATAGACATAGAACAAATCAGACATTTGGACAAAACCATGTGTAGTAAACAATGTTAACAAATGGCGCCATTCACATAGTTAGCAAATTCACCTTTTTATGTAAAACTTACTTATGCATGCCATGCAAAATTGTACATGTATTTTTTCATAGATCTGCTTCTATGCTTGGCGTGGTCAGTTTAGAATGAAGAGGAACTGCCTTGCTAAAGGAGTAAGGCTAAAGGTAATGGACTGGCCACGTATGTCTCCAGACCTTTACCCTATAGTGCATCTGTGGGGCATCCTCAAATGGAAGGTGGAGGAGCTCAAGGTCTCTAACATCCACCAGCTCTGTGATGTCACCATGGAGGAGTGTAAGGAAGACTCCAGTGGCAACCTGTGAAGCTCTGGCGAACTCCATGCCCAAGAGGGTTAAGGCAGTGCTGGAAAATAATGATGTTCACACAAAATATTGACACTTGGGGCCCAATTTGGACATTTTCACTTATGGGTGTGCTCACATTTGTTGCCAGCGGTTTAGCTACTAATGGCTTTGTGTTTAGTTATTTTGAGGGGACAGCAAATTTACACTGTTATACAAGCTGTACACTCACTACATTACATTGTAGCAAAGTGTAATTTCTTAAGTGTTGTCACATGAAAAGATGTGAGGGGTGTATTCACTTTTGTAAGATGCTGTATCTGGTACATGGCAGCGTGGCTTACTGTAAGTTGGGAGGCTAGGGAAAGTATACCTTTAAAGTGGATGTAAACCCAATTCATAAAATTTGAGCTGGGCACATATATCTGCAGTACAGTATTTTGTTATCTCTCTTCAAAGAGCTAAGTCCTGTAGCTGTCTGCTGACCCGTTCCTCTGTTATCAGCCTGATAACTCCTGACAAATTCTCTGACACATCAGATAAAAGCAGCCTGAAATTTCTGTCAGGGGAGGTTTCTATAAATAGATTAGCAGGCCGCTGGCCCTGTTACGAAACACCTCTGAGAGTCTCTGCCTATGATGTGAGGGGCTGTGTGCCTTTCCTCCAATCAGCTATTTTAGCTATCTTGGCTGTATGCCCAGACATCACACTCTGTGTTAACCACTTAAGGACTGCCTCCTGCACATTTACATCGGCAGAATGGCACAGCTGGGCACATGCACGTACAGGTACGTCCTGTGCTAGTACCCAGCCGTGGGTTGCGGCCCGGTCAGAAGCTCTGTGAACGGGACCGCGGGACCCGCGGACCTGATCGCCGCTGGAGTCCCGTGATCGGTCCCTGGAGCTGAAGAACGGGGAGAGCTGTGTGTAAACACAGCTTCCCCGTTCTTCACTGTGGCGGCGTCATCGATCGTGTGATCCCTTTTATAGGGATACACAATCGATGACGTCACACCTACAGCCACACCCCCCTACAGTTGTAAACACACATCACAGATAATGCACCACCTAGTTCTACACTCTTGTTCACGGTTATTCATTTTTATCTTGGGAGTCCTGTATCATACATCCCTCTACAGGGTTGTCATCTCATTGATTTTCCCTATTCATTTATTCTACCTATTTTCCCTTTATTTTCCTCCTTAACCACTTAAGCCCCGGACCAATATGCAGCCTAAAGACCCAAGGTGTTTTTACAGTTCGGGACTGCGTCGCTTTAACAGACAATTGCGCGGTCGTGCGACGTGGCTCCCAAACAAAATTGGCGTCCTTTTTTCCCCACAAATAGAGCTTTCTTTTGGTGGTATTTGATCACATCTGCGGTTTTTAGTTTTTGCGCTATAAACAAAAATAGAGCGACAATTTTGAAAAAAATGCAATATTTTTTACTTTTTGCTGTAATAAATATCCCCCAAAAACATATATAAAAACATTTTTTTTCCTCAGTTTAGGCCGATACGTATTCTTCTACCTATTTTTAGTAAAAAAAATCGCAATAAGCGTTTATCGATTGGTTTGCGCAAAATTTATAGTGTTTACAAAATAGGGGATAGTTTTATTGCATTTTTATTATTTTTTTTTTTTTTACTACTAATGGCGGCGATCAGCAATTTTTTTCGTGACTGCGACATTATGGCGGACACTTCGGACAATTTTGACACATTTTTGGGACCATTGTCATTTTCACAGCAAAAAATGCATTTAAATTGCATTCTTTATTGTGAAAATGACAGTTGCAGTTTGGGAGTTAACCACAGGTGGCGCTGTAGGAGTTAGGGTGCACCTAGTATGTGTTTACAACCGTTTGGGGGTGTGGCTGTAGGAATGACGTCATCGATCGTGTCTTCCCTATAAAGGGAATGACGCGATCGATGCGCCGCCATAGTGAAGGACGGGGAAGCCGTGTTTACACACGGCTCACCCCGTTCTTCAGCTCCGGGGAGCGATCGCGACGGAGCGGCTATAAACAAATAGCCGCGCCGTGGTCCCGGATCGCTCCCCGAGCGGACCCGACCTCCGCATGTAGCGGGGGGGGTCCCGATCGGACCCCCCACCCGCTAATAGGCGAGGACGTACGTGTACGCCCATGTGCCTGTACGTGCCATATTGTGGACGTACATGTACATGCGGGGGTCGGGAACTGGTTAAATAGCAGTTCACTGCCTTCACTGTGTACTAGTACTATTTTTATATTTTTCACAGATGCCCTACGGGCTCTTACCTACCGGTTTACCAGTGAAAGGGCTACCTTGTTGAACTTTCATTTGGACTGCCCTGCCGCCACTTCATTACCGCCTCAGCTCCCGGTTGGCTTGTATGTTGTCCCCTGGTGTCCCTCATCCTATACAACAACAGCTACCTTTTTATTACTCTATATTACAACTACAGGTATGAGTGTCAGGACTTAGACATTTTATGCTCCCTCTCTTCCTGTTTTGGTTAATTACCATTAACCAATAATTAATCAATTTATTTACTCATTATAGATGACCCCAATTACTGCTCCTGATGAGTGGATATTACTCCACGAAACGCGTCGAGCCTCACTACCAATTGATGTCATATCACAGCAATCATGAAGTTACCATGGGTCATTTTGAAAAGTTTGAGTCATATATCAATGTTATTTTATTGTACTATTTTAATAAGTTCAACATTTGAGTTACTATTGACATCTTTGTGAATCATGGGTTACTATGCTCTTTATGCAACCATTTTTTACCATGTTTGATATGATTTACCAATCATTGCATACCCTATCTGGTATTGTCTTATGGATGTACTGTGAATGTCGTTTCATGTATTACACTCAATGATGATACTATTAAATGCTTTGTTTACCTTATTGATTGACTCATCCTGCCCTAGTGTTTTGTTTCATTGGAAAATCCCACTGCCCCTCCCCCGCCCCTTCTCCTGTCCCTATTGCCACCTTTTGCTCAATTATTTGGGGATGGAGACCTGTGCACTGTTAAGTCATGGTCTCATATAAAGTCCCAACCATTGCTCTTTTTATACAGGAAGCCCATCAATCTTTATACATCTATAGCAGCAGACTGGATAGTGAATGCAGTAAACCCATATATAACTCTCTTTATTCAAGATTTCCCCCAGAGGCACTCCAGCGATAAGCACCAAACATATAACATCCCATGTGGTGTGTATTGCTAGAGAGTTTTTTTTTTCTTGGGAGAGTGCATGTGTTCAGCACAGGGCCAATCAGCATTGTCCAGACAGAGGGTCAGGGATCCTACATCCTTATAGGACAATCATGGGAGAATGAAAACCCCTCCTAGGAGCTTTAACCAGACACTGATAGAATAGGGTAACCAGACATCCCCAGTTTCAGGGGACAGTCCCCGGAATGAGGACACTGTCCCCAGACCAAGTCTGTCCCTGGTTTTGTCCCCGGATTAAATTTGAACAGGGGCTGGGGCACTTTCAAAGACAGTCAGTGCAGAATAAAAAAAAAATCATTCTGAATTAGACACCCCCACTCTCCTACTAGCTTAAGGGGGGGGTATTTTTTCCATTATCTGTGCCCCTTTCTGATGATCATGTGCTGGTCGGAGCGGAGGGAATATTTCTTCAGTTTTGGGTGCATGCTTGTTCAGCTCCGCTCGCATGTTGTTCTGCCTTGGCTCAAGTCTCTGCTTTTCTCCTTGCCTTTCCTGGTGGAGTGATCTTCCTCTGCACCCCACCCAGTAGTAGCCGGGGGCCGGAGAGTAACACTTGACAGGCTGTCAGGCGGAGGGCAACGGTCAGAGAGTCGCTGATTGCCACCATTACTAGTAAAAAAAATATATGTCCCCGGATTTCATTTTAAAAATCTGGTCACCTTATGATAGAAGTCACAAGACTGCTATATACTGCTATATACTGTTGATGAGAAAAGAAGACAGAAGAATACGTATCGGCCTAATCTGAGGAAATTTTTTTTTTTAAATATTTTTGGGGGATATTTATTACAGCAAAAAGTAAAAAATATTATTTTTTTTTCAAAATTGTCGCTATATTTTTGTTTATAGCGCAAAAAATAAAAACCGCAGAGGTGATCAATTACCACCAAAAAAAAGCTCTATTTGTGGGGAAAAAAAGGACACCAATTTTGTTTGGAAGCCACATGGCACGACCGCGCAATTGTCAGTTAAAACGATGCAGTGCTGAATCGCAAAAAGTGCTCTGGTCAGGAAGGGGGTAAATCCTTCCGGGGCTGAAGTGGTTAAAGATAGGTACTGCAGCAGTGCCCCCCCCCCCATAGTATTTAGCACCTATAGCGCGAGAGCCCTTCCAATTTAAAGATAGGTAAGTATATGTCACCAGTTCAGAAAATACTTAAAAAATAAAGTGACAAGTCCATTCTTGTATCCTCTTTCATGAACTACAACACCGCTGTGAATCCAGTGATCACCACTTCTTCACCCTAATCCAGTGTAACTCACTAGAATAAATTGCCTGTCATATTTCAGATAGGCAATAATGGCATTAGAAGAGCATCCAAGCAGTATAATTGCACCTCTACAGGCACCTTTCCATCACAGCTCTGCTCCAAACAGGCTAGTGATCATATATCATGTCAAATAAAAAAAAAACACTTTCAATAGTGCAGTAAAACTCAAGATCTAGATTTTATTCCATAAGAAAAAAGCTTCCCAAACAATGTCTTCCAATGCATCTTTTAACATACAAAAGATTTAGACCATGACCACTAATTGTAAAGCCTGACGCCGCACTCAGAAAGCTGTCAGGAACATTTTTCTAGACTGGTCATATATACTTAACTATCCTTAACAAACACTGGGAACATTAACTATATAAAATACTTGTTTATTTATTTATTCACATATTCATTTATTTTTTTTGTTTACTTGAATGATGTGGTTATATTGCTTCACAGCACTACTAGTGATAAAGCACCTTGTTTAGTTATATATATAAGAGGATAAAGGGGCTTTCATAAACTTAAAGAGGAACTTCAGGCTTCTTCTGAAAAAATTAAAAGTCAGCAGCTACAAAAACTGTAGCTGCTGAATTTTAATATTAGGAAATTTACCTGTCCTGGCATCCAGTGGTGTCCTCGCCCGAGCCAATTCTTCAGTCGGTTATCGGATGCTGGCACCACCATCTTGACTAGGGGAAAACCTGTAGCTTTGTGAATGGGCCGCTGTCTTCTGGGACCAATGGAGTGTCCCAGAAGGCAGTGGGGGAAGGTGGGGCGCCGTTGCGAACTGACTCGGAGGTGGTAGCGGGTACCTGTTAAAACCAGATACCCGCTCCCCCCCATGTAGACATGGATTAGAATATGGGCCTACTTAGGCGCCTTCAACTGAGAACATTAGTATAGATAAATAGTTAAACATTTATTTTCAGTCCTGGGAAAAGTTGAATGGAACTAGAGCGAGATTTCACACTCCAATAATATATAGCTAGAGGTAGAGTCTATTGTGAATGATCACCAATGATTTAATTTACTCACAACTCTTGTTGAAAGCTCCATGCTATATATTTAAAGTGACCCTTTCAGCAGTAATCGCAACTTTAATATTCAGTGTCTTGTAAAATAGCATGGTGCGTACTTACTTTTTTGGGTGCTGTGGGTCATTCTGCTGGCTGTTGTGTCCTGTAGTGACCTAACACACACTATCCAACCTAGTACCCATCACAGAGATTCTCTTCACTTTCTGTCCATCTGACACAGCAGAGAGTGAAGGGAAATCATTTTAATAGGGTTTATTTTCAGGGGATGTCTTGTTTATTTACAGTATGTACAAAAAAGTTCCCTCCTCCCCCTGTCAGCTTAGGAGTCAGCATTGTTAAATTCTGTTACCCTAAAAATAATCCCTAGTTAAAAACCCTGTAAAATTATATAATCTTTTTACAGAACAGATTACATGATGTGCAGTGTGTCTTCTTGTGCAACTTTATTGTGGAAAATACCTTATTTACAGCCCTGCTGGGCGCTCACGTGACCTGCCAGAGCTCTTCTTCCCCATTCTGAATACTGCAGAGGGAGAGGCAGAGATCCCTGCTGATATCAGTCACGCTCTGAGCACTGCAGAGGGCAGGTCATGTGAGCGCCCAGCAGCTCTGTAAATAAGGTATTTTCCACAATACATTTACACAAAAAGACACGCTGCACATTATATCATCTTTTTACAGCACGGATTACATGATTTTACAAGGACTTTAACTAGGGCTTATTTTTGGGGTAGGGTTTATATTGCAGCCAGCCCAGAAACTCACAATAGGTCTTATTTTTTAGGTACGGCTTATTTTCGGAGAAACAGGGTAGTCAACACGTTTTGGGTGTTCAAAGGATGCCTTTTCATCATACCAATTAAAGCATAACCAGCACTTAAAGGGATCATCAGAAAAAACAGCAAAGGCCAGGTGAGTCTGTGTTAAAATAGCAACTACACTTTATTAGCAAACACTTACGATGAGGTATCCTGTGAACCACATGCAGGGGTAGTGCGGTAAGCCATGAACGCAAACAGCTGTCATTATGGCGCAGAGAACTGCTGGGACAACAAGTTTAGACCTGCCGTCCAACAAGCTTGGACCCACCTAAAGGGAACATACTAATTACCCTTCAGGATACCTCCAATCTTATCTGTCCTTTACACACTTTGCTCAACAGTACCAAGCCCTAACGAAAGAGACCCTTAGCACCTCTATAATGTGTTGAATCTTTTATGATACAAAAATCTGAATAAAATTGAAGCTGGCCATAGGTGATTTTATTTTTTTAATCAGCGCCCGCCCTGGCAGATCAAATAAAAACAAATGCATTCCCCCATACACACATTCAAGGTGGATAAAGAAATTCTCCCTGCTGTGCTATTGTATTCAAACAGCGGGATTCCTCTGCTGACAGAATACACTGATCAGTGCTGCAGTCAAACACAAATTTCTCCAACATCCCCTTTCAGGAGGGATTGACCACTAACTGAATCCTCTCGAATGGGAATGGCTATAGATGGATCGAACTTCAGATAGTTCCTGTTGATCAGCGCTGCAGTCAATTGTCTGCATGTGCAGATTGAACACAAATTTTCCAACATCCCTTTTCAGGAGGACCACTAATTGAATCCTCTCGAATGGGAAAGGTCATAAATGGATCGAAATTCAGCTGGTCCCTCCTGAACCAGACAAAATTTTAATTTATTTATGGTCAGCTTGAGTACAATTATTCCCTCTATACTATACAGTATTATGACTAGTGTTGCTCACGAATATTCGCATTGCGAATATTCGACTCGAATATAGCATATTCGAGAAATCGCGCTATATTTCGAATTTCGCGGTGAATATTCGCAATTCCGAATATTCGCATTTTTTCAATTTGATTTTTAAAACAGATCACATCCTATCGACGTCTAAAAGCATTGCTGGTATGATTAGAGACCCTGGGCCGAGTAGCTAAGCTGAGGCGATCCTTTTATGTTGCCAAATTGAAAAAAAAAACATTGCGATTTTTCGCTATTGCGAATGCGAAAATGATTGCGAATTTTCGATAACTGTGGTAGGAGAACTCTGATTGTCTCTGATGCAAAAGGGGGGGGGCTTTGTGTATGTTTCTGTTATGAATATTTGTATGTTTGATATTATTTTTTTTTGTAAGAAGGAAAAAATTGCGCATACCTTAAAAAAAGGGGAGAATACAGCAGCAACTCAAAAATGTTATACAACATAATTTAATACAAGACAGAAAATGGAGTCGCTCTACAAGAATAAAAAATATGTCTAGTGACAAGACATGTGGGCAAATTATAAAATAAGCAAGCGCAAATAACTTGTGAAATACACAGTGAAACAAATATATAAAGAAATATAGTCCCAATAATAGAAAAATAATCTTTCATAAAAATGTCTTTGATATGTGAAGTGAAAAAAAGTCCAAAGCATGCAGCATGAACGTGTTCAATCTTCAAGGTGTTTGATTGACAAACGGCTGTGACAGATGGATAGAGTAAAGAATCACCACCAATGCAAAACACTTTTTATTTTGTATTGTAAAATATCAAGAATATTCTGAGCCAATCAGAGTGCTCCTTCCGCATTTGCCGAATATTCGCAATTATTTTGTATTGTAAAATATCAAGAATATTCTGAGCCAATCAGAGTGCTCCTTCCGCATTTGCCGAATATTCGCAATTATTTTGTATTGTAAAATATCAAGAATATTCTGAGCCAATCAGAGTGCTCCTTCCGCATTTGCCGAATATTCGCAATTATTTTGTATTGTAAAATATCAAGAATATTCTGAGCCAATCAGAGTGCTCCTTCCGCATTTGCCGAATATTCGCAATTATTTTGTATTGTAAAATATCACGAATATTCTGAGCCAATCAGAGTGCTCCTACAGCATTTGTCGAAATTGCGCAGTAAATATCGCATTCGCATGTTGCGATATTTCGATAAAATATCACGAATATTCTGAGCCAATCAGAGCGCTCCTCCAGCATTTCTCGAAATTGCGCAATAAATATCGCATTCGCATGTTGCGATATTTCGATAAAATATCACGAATATTCTGAGCCAATCAGAGTGCTCCTACCGCAGTTATTAAAAAAATCGCAATTATTTTCGCATTCGCAATAGCGAAAAATCGCAATCATTTAATTTCGATAAAATATCACGAATATTCGAATTTAGCGAATATATCTCGAATATTCGAATATATATTCGAGATATATCGCGAAATCGAATATGGCATATTCTGCTCAACACTAATTATGACCTGACTGAGAACACCAACTGAGGGATCCAGTGCCCCACATTTTTCTTCTAGTTTCCCTAGCAGTTAAAACCTGACATATGTTCTTATCCTTCCCTTCCACATAAGTAAAATGTTTTGGCTGGAGTTTTACTTTAAAACATTAGAGGGTTCTTATTTTAACGCTTTTCGCAATTCGGAAATCAAAATTTTTAAAGATAGTATATTGCTATTAGAATCAATGTCATTCCATTTAAGATATTTAATGGCATCCAGACAATACATGTTAATGTATTTTTTTAATACTTGTAGTCGTCCTTTAAACTGATGAAACTTATAAAAAAATATTCAATAAATACAATCCTTGTATGTAAAAAAAAAAGACTCAAAAATAAATAACAGATGAAAGGAAATTGCCACCATATTCACTGTTATATTTGTCATTTATCCAAAAGGAAATTTGTATTTCATTAGGTAACATAAATATACTAATTGTCATCACATGATTTTGTTAAATTAAAGTCATTATGTAGTAAAAATGTACCAAGCAACAAAAAAATATTTTACATACGGTCTTGTATTTTTGAAAAGACTCACAAATCTAACGGTTGTCTCCTCTCCTGGTTTTGGCTTGCAGTGGAAAATAAACAGGCACCCAGGCACTTTTTCCAGCCCTGCTAAATTATCCCCTCAAAACAGCGAGAAATAACCGAAAGACAAGTCCATCTGCTTTGAATAATTTTTAATTTCCTCTTCTGTCTTTCTCCTATTAGCCATTCCACTGAGATTTCTGCTAAATTCTTTCATTTAGTTTATCCCATCTGTATTCAATTACACTGGGCCCTAACGGAGCAAAATGTATTGTTTTATGGCCATTTCAGACATCACCTCTGCAAGGTGTACTACAATGCATAGATATACTTACATTGTGTAAACACATACTGTATGAACACTGTGAGGGTGAAATGGCACTTATCTTCAACATTTGACCAGAATACTTTAAAGATAACTTGGTTTTCTTGATCACTTAAGTAGCCCGAAAATTTTCTCTTGGAGTCCCCAGAGTATTTAATAAATTTTCCCAATGACGTGGTTCTGCACATTAATGCTTTTAGCCTTTGCAGTCTATTCAAACATATTTTAGATATATTTTTTAGAGCTACAGGTAAATAGGGTCTTATTTTGGTAACTGATATTTTCTTGGTTTTTATTGGTAATAACTATTTTAAAGATTTTCGAAAAAAAAGCATTTTCCTTGCAAATTTCCCCATCACAACTTTTAGGTAATTTATGCACCCCCATATATTTACTGCAAAATATAATCAACAAAGTTTGATAATTAACACTAAGTTCGCACCTTCACCTTTTTGCGGCCTGTGTTTGCGTGGGCACTGTAGCCCATTCATTTGAACAGGCTGCCGTGCCTGCGTTTCACGCAGAAAATAGGTGCATGCACCTTTTTTATAACACGGCCTGCAGGGAAATTATACAAATTTATTGTTAGTTCGACAGAAACATTTCCAAACTTGTCCTTCGTTTTTTCGGCTCAACAATTTTCGATTGTGTGCCCATTAACTGGTCGAAAAACGAATGAACTGGCCAAATGAACAAATTCTAGCCAACTTTTTGTATCGTGTATGGTTAACTTTATATATAAAAATGTGAATGACATAGTATTCACTATTGCCCTTGCTGTAGGGCAGGGGTGCCCAACCAGTGGGCCGGGGGGCCACATGTGGCCCGCGGAGGCCTCTGATGTGGCCCGCAACTTCCTGCTCTGGAATGGAATAGAATAGAATATTGTTATTAAAGGTCAGTTTATTACTAAAATCAAACCTGTAGAATATAATAGAAGTCTATTGCAAAGTGCAGAAAAGCCAAAGGTACACTGTATTGCACCCGCGGTGCGGGTAAACCGCAGTGCATCAGTGTGAAAGCAGCCTTGGGCCCCTTTCACACGGTCAGTCTGACAGCCTGGCTAATTGGACCCTCCATTCACCTCTAAGTTGTGGCAGACATAAACCAACTTGTGTCGTACCTCCAATGCCATCTGCTAAAAAAAGAATATAGTGGGCTGTGTTCATGTCTGCTCTGCATATGCAGAGCAGACACGGACATAACATCCACCCGTTCCGCTCATTGTGGCCCACGACTGGGCCACAATAGCATTCTCCAGACTGAGAATGCTAAACTGCCTGCACACCATTAACTAACTTGCCTAATCTAGCTCAAGTTCTCTCAATCTCCTCCACATATCACAATACATAAGGCCGCCGTGTAAGCAGCCTTATATAGTGCGGGTGTGGACTTAGCCCCCTGAGCCATGATTGGCCAAAGGCCTTTGGTCAATCATGGCTCTCACAGCAGATGTGATTAGCCAAAGCATGCAGGTCAGGTGCATGCTTTGGCCAATCAGCACGTGTTAATGCACTGCGATCTTGCAGTGCATTATGGGGCGCTCCGTGGTGCTAGAATTTGCCACGAATGCCCCATATGTTCGGTTCATTTGCGAACAAACAAACACCCGATGTTCGAGTCGAACTTACGTTTGATTCAAACATCTGGACCATCCCTATTTATTGGCCCCAGAGCCCTGTGCTGACTTGCAGTGCCTCTTTACAACAAACTTTTTACATTGTTTTCTCCTGGATCACATCTATTTATTTTTTCATTAAAATGGGGAGAAGTGTTGGAGGCAATGTGATTTTTCCACTTCATAATTGTATTAATTGGTAATTGCAATGCTGAGCTTGAAATTGCAAATTCAATTAAAATGGGGATTACTCCATCCATGTCACACATACCGAGAGTACAGCAATCCTCTCCAGACAGTGCTGCGTACATTTGTTTTCTGGAGTCGATTGCCCTACTCAAAGTATGTGCAGACTCAATCCCAGCCAAACCCATGCTGAGCTGAAGTTGTGTTTTTTTTTTTTTGTGGGGAAAGCATGCTGTGATTTTCAATTAAGAAAGCTGTGGCACGCAATTCACTCTGTCATCAGTCTGGCATCATGCATAAATGGAGATCACAAAAGAAGAGAGAAATTAATGATATTCTTGGGTATATTTCTACAGTAGGTGATTGGAAATTTTGCTGAGGTGGCAGACTAGATGATGAAGCAGGAAGTCTCCCCATTTCTCTTCTCCAAATTTCTCAAGTTGGATTATGTTTCTCTAGTGAGGGCTTTAAAATGTGTCCTGTGTTTATTAAAAATGTATGTATATTGCTAGCAAAATACTTTTTATTGGTTGGGTTTATAGACAAAAAGGCAGAAAGCAGATGAATAGGCAGAGGCGGACTGGACTTGGGGGGCAAGTTGGCAATCGCTCCCTGAGCCAGTCCAACAACTCTGTATAAGGCCAGCAATGCCACCATCAGACCTCGATCATAGCAGGACCTATGGTGACAGGTGCTGATTTTAGTCTACTGGCAACCATTTCAGACTCCAGGACACAGAATATGGCACTTGGAAGTCTTGCAGCACTGTCTTCCTTAGTGGCATTGATCTGTTTTGTGAGCAAGTATAGAAAGTTGCTATGTTTTAATGAGCTGGAGTTCAGGCTTGGGTTTGGTCCACACCTAGACGTTAGCTGTCATTGCTGGGTCAATGAGCTTCAGGTGGGAGATTCCCTGCCACACAGCTGCTGTACACAAAGGGACAGGGATGCTCATGATATCACTGACCTAATATGAAAATATTAGATCCATGGCATCTATGATGTCTAGAGATGTAAAATTTCCGGAAATTTTGAAGCCATGGGAAAAAGATTTTTCCCTGTTTTTCCATGGTTAACCCCCATGGGTGGGGTGAAGCAGAGTAAGGGGAGGTGGAGGGAGGCGCCAGGCGACCAATAGTGTAAAACAGTTTAAAGAGGAGGTCCAGCCTGGGTGAAAATACTGTACCTGCTGACTTTTAATATTAGGGGACTTAACTGTCCAGGGAGCCGGCAATGTCGGCACCCCAACCGATCTTCGGATCGACTCACGATTGTTTCCGCTGCCATTCCCGGTACTGAAGCCTTTCGGCTTCACAGAGGGTTCACTACTGCACTTGCGTGAAGATCACTGCACTTTTTAATTGGTCCAGCCACGGGGAAAGGAGGGGGAGCGAACTTCTGGGAGATCGGCCATGGGCTGTTTCCAGAAGTTGGGAAGGAGACCTGTCAAAAACAGGTTCCCTGTTCCCCCCTCCCCCTGAAAGGTGCCAAATGTGGCACCGGAGGGGTGGAGGAAGCTTATAAGCGAGAGTTTTACATTTGGGAGGAACGCTTTAATCTATATATATAAAACTCAACGTGTGTGTGTATGTATGTGTATGTATGTTCCAGCATCACGTCCAAACGGCTAAAGATATTAACATGAAACTTGGCACACATGTTACTTATATGTCAGCAACAAACATAAGATAGGTGGTTTAACCCTTACGCACCCCCATTTGCCATGGTCGGGGTTTTCCTTTAAAGTCCCATTCAACTCTATGGGAAATACATGTTACTTCATAACTTCCAAACGGCTGTAGATATTTCGATAACATGTCACATGTTACTTATATGTCCACTTAAACTATAGGATAGTTAATTTATCCCTTAACTACCCCCATTTGTGAGGGTCGGGGTTTTTGTTTAAAGTCCCATGCAAATCAATGGGAAATGTATGTTCCCACATAACTTCTGTACGCCTGGAGATATTTCAATAATACCTGGTACACATATTACTTATATGCCAAATAAAAATATATGACAGTTAAATTAACCCTTACCTACACCCTTATATAAAAGATGGGTATATTTATATTACTATGATTTTCCTCCCCAATAGGTTAAGATAGGAAGACCGGGCAACGCCGGGTATTCAGCTAGTAAGTATATATAAAACACAGTAACATCTTAAACTCACAGGGTAATCATGAAAGGCTGTCTGTGCCCAGGTGGGCTGTGTGAATGATCCTGTATGAGATAGGGAGATAGTAGAACTGACCAATCAGAACGTGTTACAGAGGCAATTCATGTCTCCTTCCTCAGCTGACCCTCAGATGAAGGCAAATAGAAGGGAAGGCGGTAGAGCAAGGTTCTAAACGTACTCACTGTTTTATCATTCTCTTTAATTACACTCATCAATGCACTCTTTATCATTTCATTGGGGATAAGCTAACCAATCAAAATTCTCTCTGCCTTTAAAGCAAGCAGACTCAACCCAAAAAAACCTTGGTCAAAGACTGGCCACCTGAAGCTTTCAATGAAATTTGTTTCATGTGTGACTTGAAAACAGTGAAAAACTAAAATGATAGAAATATTTGGGAAAAAAACATATCTTAACGAATACCACTTTTCAGGCAGGATAGCAATAAAAAAAATTATTTGTTGGAAAGCAAAGAATGTTAGCACCATACATCATCTAGCAATGAACACAGAGACAAAAGTAACAAAATAGTTGTTTTACATCAATGTACATATTTACAGCATATATTTTTGTTGAAAGTAGTGTTGATGGTGATGTTTATGAGGATAGTGGGCAATAATGAACTGCTCCTGTCATTAGTTCTCTGAATCCCTGGAGTCCATCCCCCATTCAGAATTTTTGACTGCTACCCCATCATCAGATTCATTGTTACCCCTAATACCACCAGACTCTGTATGCGATACTTCATTAAAAGCAGAACTTGCTCTGGTATCTGATACTTCTTATCTAGATGGAAAACATAATCCAGTAGTTTCAGTTCTACTTTTCAAACCTAACTTGTAACTGCAGAATGGAGACTGGCACTGTTGCTTCATAGAAAGAGTGATGGTGTAGGTGAGACAGAACCAACAGTTATCCTGGCTCTATGTCAGCATGTACTGATCAGATTTGTCCTTGCTTCTCTGCTCGCACAGTAAAGGTAAGCAAGTCAAAGTTAATTAGTCTACAATGCCATTGGGGTTAATAAAGCTGGGCATACCCTTTAAGGAAATAGGAAGAAAAATCAGGAAGAGGAACAATTGTTTGATTTTCGTGTAGTGTTGTACACTAGTTTCGAAATCCGATTTAGACTTTCTAAAAATTCTGAAGGAACAAACTCATCACTGAACAGAACTAACAATTTTTATGTAATGTGTACTGTTTTCGTACAAAAAAAATCAGATACAAAAGACCAGAATCAATAAATAACAATAATCAACGCTACAATGTTTCTACATAAAATAGAAAAGCCTTTGTCATTCATGATTTTTCGTATAATTAGTACCATCCTCGGGTTCGACTTGCTTTGAAACATTGAGAAAAAACGTTCAACCGATTTTCTTATAGTGTGTACCCAGGTTAAGCATAAGGATAATATGTAATAACTTACTTGCACACCCTTGCACCCCCTTACGCTAATACTTTCTTGAAGTAACTTTTGATTTTATTACAGCACTCTTTTTGGGTATGAGTCTACCTGCATGGCACATCTTGACTTGGCAATATTTGCCCACTCTTCTTTGCAAAAACATTCCAAAACTGCCAGATTGCGAGGGCATCTCCTGTGTACAACCCTCTTCAGATCACCCCATAGATTTTCAATCGGATTCAGTGTGGACTCTGGCTGGGCCATTCCAAAACTTGAATCTTTTTCTGGTGAAGCCATTACTTTGTTGATTTGGATGTATGTTTTGAGTTCTAATGCTGAAAGGTGAAGTTCCCCTTCATGTTCAGCTTTCTACCAGAAGCCTGAAGGTTTTGTGCCCATATTGACTGGTATTTGGAACTGGTCAGAATTCCCTCTACCCTGACTAAGGCCCCTGTTCCAGCTGAAGAAACACAGCCCCAAAGCATGATGCTGCCACATCCATGCTTCATTGTGGATATGGTGTTCTTTTGGTGATGTGCAGTGTTGTTTTTGCTCCAAACCTATCTAGCCAAGAAAGTTCAACTTTGTTTTCATCATACCATAACATATTTTCCCACATGCTTTTGGGAGACTTCAGATGTGTTTTTTCAAAATATAGCAGAGCTTGGATGTTTTTCTTTGTAACAAAATGCTTCCATATTGCCACTTTACCCCATAGCCCAGACATATGAAGAATATGGAAGATTGTTGTCACATGTATCACACAGCTAATACTTGCCAGATATTCCAGCAGCTTCTTTAATGCAGCTGTAGGCCTCTTGGCAGCCTCCCTGATTTTTTCATCAATTTTGGAAGGATGTCCAGTTCTTGGTAATGTCACTGTTGTGTTATATTTTCTTCACTGTGTTTCATGGTATATCTAATGCCTTGGGAATTCTTTTGTACCCTCCTGACTGAGACCTTTTAACAATGAGATCCCTCTGATGCTTTGGAAGCTCTTTGCGGACCATGGCTTTTGCTGTAGGATGCGACTAAGAAAATGTCAGGAAAGACCTACTAGAACAGCTGGAGTTAATCGTAGGCACTCTTAATTATGCCAGGTGTGTACTGACTCCACAGAGAGAGAGAGAGAGAGAGAGAGAGAGAGAGAGAGGGCAGAGAGAGAGAGAAAGAGAGAGAGAGCAAGCACACATCAATTTCATATCACCAATTGCCACACTGGGCACTAAAACTAAATGAAGAGCCCAAATAGTATTCGGGTCTATAAAACAATTAGAGACAGTTGCAGTATAACAGAAAGATTTTTTTTTAATTACATATGGACCAGGTGATCTAGTACAATGCAAAATATTCCTTAGGGTTGAACTTTCCACCATCAGAACCAAAGCCGGCAGAGAGCAAATAGGCCAAAATGGAGGTGAAATTGGCCAAATGCAGTTTGTACTATATTGATCAATTTTAACAAAAACTATGACATCTGACAGAGAATGTGACTTTCATTAAGCTAACTAAATACATTGGGTATAGCAGATGAAAATATCATTAATAACTATGGGTTTACAATAAACCAAAATCGAATTTGTTGTGCATAAATGAGACTTATGAAATATTTTGGCCACCACAATAAAATACAATTTATAATGCAAACAGAACTAGTGCAGATGTTTCTCTAGATATTTACTGAGTGCAATGTGTCATGTCCTGTTCCTTTTAAACCATCTGAATGGGACTTGAGAATGTAATGTGAATAGAAGTTTTTTTGGCATATTGACGAAAAAAAATGATGACCACCTCCAACAAAAAACAGCAAAACTATTAGGACAGGAGGACTTGTAATAAGACAGGAGAAACTCTGTTTAAAAAAAAAAAGATGTAAGAACTTTGAAACACGCAGCAATTGCATGTATAAAAATAGCAGGAATAATTTTATTATAGCCCAAGCTGGAACTCATGCCACATACACACCATGAGCCAGATTCTCAGAAGAGTTACGACGGTGTATCTCAGGAAACACCGTCGTATCTCTGTTTTTTGACCCGGGTATCTATGCGAGTGATTCCTAGAATCATTTTCGCATAGATACGGCCAAGATCCGACAGGTGTAAGTCACTTACACTGTCGGATCTTAAATGTAATTTGCTGCTGGCCGCTAGGTGGTGTTTACGTTCAGGTCTCATTTGACTATGCAAATGAGCCTGATACGCCGATTCCCGAACGAATTTGCGTCGCGTAGTCGTCGCGTAGTCGACGCTTACGTCGTTTCCGTAGGCATAAGGTTACCCCTGCTATATGAGGGGTAACCTTACCCCAGTTCGCCGTATGCCATGTTAAGTATGGCGTCGGGTCCGCGTCGTCTTTTCCCGTACGTCGTTTTCCTAAGTTGTTCTTGAATACGACTTTACGTCAATGACGCACACGTCGGCGTCATTGAAGTTTTCCATCGTGAGTTGGAGCATGCGAACTGGGCTATTTTTCAGCCCGGCGCATGCGCAGTTCAATCGACGCGGGGGCGCGCTTAATTTAAATACAAGCCGCCCCCTTTGAATTATGCGGGGATACGCCGGGCCATTTACACTACGCCTCCGCAAACTACTTGAAGAATACGGCACTTGCTCCAGTAAGTTGCGGCGGCGTAGTTTAAATGGCTTACGCTATGCTGCCGCATAATCTACCAGAATCTGGCCCCATCACTTTATGTGATGAAAAAAAACGACATTTTCTGTGAAGTAAAAAACTACGTTTTTGAAACTTCAATTTTTCAAAGACGAAGTTGCCTACACACCATCGTTTTTTCACAATGCTCTAGCAAAGCTAGATTACGTTCACCACTTTTTTCCATTGAAGCTCGCTTCATAACTAGCTTCTGGGCATGCGCGGGTTTAAAAACGTCGTTTTAAACGTCGTTTTTTGCTACACACAGTCAATTTTTGTGAAACAAAAAATGACGTTTTGAAAAACGACACATAAAATTGAAGCATGCTTCAATTTTTTTTTGTCGTTTTTCACAAGACAGAAAACTACTTTTCCCCCCACACACGGTCATTTAAAATGGCGTTTTTAAAAATGTCGTTTTTTTTCATCACATAAAGTGATGGTGTGTATGCGGCATTAGCCTAATTTTTTTTGGCATATGTCAGGAACAGGTTAGAATTTTTGTCGTTGTTTAGGAGATTTGTCATCATTTTCTGTCAAGATAAAAAGTAATTGTAAATCTTTTCAATGAAGACACATACTGTAAATTAAATTATATATGAAGTGGTAAAAGCCTAGAAATTGGAACAAAATTGTATTGCTGTCCATGCTTTTCTGTCGCTGTGACAACCGCTTGTAGGGTAGGTGGGGTGTGTCTGGTCGCCACATCCTCCATGTTTCCCACCTTGTTGGGCACCAAACAAGGGTTACATGAGAGCCCTACCCTGGGGTGGGTTCTTCTTCTACACTAGGCATTTTGAATAGGACCACTGTGTTACACAGGGGGGTAACTTTACCGGAACAGCCAACTGGTCGCTAATAAACTCTTTTAATGTTACTGTACATCACCACAGTCACTTATGCAATTAGAAGGGACACACAGTGCCCTTACCCTCTCCACCTGTCCAGCGTATCACCGCTACCTCATTCCCAATATTGGTTTGTGGACCTGCCATGCACCTACCGTTGACTCCATGCGTGCACTTCACTTAATTCTTTCTCTTAAATACCTGTGTACAGGATGAGAGCCCTGGCGAGGAAGATCTGCTCCCATTGCTATGGGAGATGGATCTCTGCTGAAGGAGAGTCAACAACATCTCCCTTGCTGCAAGAAGCTAGCTCACCTGCCACAAGTAAATGCTTATGACAGGCTGCTAGAGAGACCGTTGTTACTCTTGGTAGCCAATGTATCTTCACATTGTGTGAACACCTGTACCATTATCTTAATAACCCATTGTGTTTAGTCACCCAAGATGTAACTATATGTGCCGGTTACTTGCATTACACCCCTTGAGTAACTTCAGACCAGTCAAAGGGAAAGTGTCAAATGCTTTACTTTAATAGATTAACACAGGGGTCCTCAAACTATGGCCCTCCAGATGTTCAGGAACTACAATTCCCATCATGCCTAGTCATGTCTGTGAATGTCAAAGTCTCACAATGCCTCATGGGAGGTGTAGTTCTGCAACAGCTGGAGGGCCATAGTTTGAAGACCCATGGATTAACATGATGACGTAGACAGACAACAGTCTGAAATAAGGTGCAGTTATTTCTCTAACATGCCTGGTCCCTAACTTAGGCTTCTGGCTTCCCCAGCATACCTGCATAGGAAAAAGTCCATTCTTTGCAATGTCCATGGATAGTGTCTTCAGGAAATGCAAGTCCAAGCAATCCTCCAAGGCACTGAGAACTCTGACCTCAACATGGCACAGGAAACCAAGACTCCATCAATGGCAGTGAGTGGGTCCCACCAAAAAGAACAGATCAGAACCAAACCAACAGGATGGAAACAAAAAAAAGCCCAGGGTCCCGGGCGCCATCCCTTTTATAGAACACATGACCGGGGGGATGGAGCCAAGAAAAACCCACCAAGAAAGACCAGAGAAACACAATTAACTTCCACCTTTCCAGCTGGGGCAGCGTTAACCCACTACCTGCCTAAACACCCCCACTATTTCTTGTTCTGGTATCACAGAAACTGGAAGTGAGAGAAAATCTATCCAAAGCAGTCAGAGATAGAAATGAAAACATGATTTTTTTTTAACTACTCCATCTGAAAGACCATAGCATAATCCAGCTATATATTCAGTTAATATAATGTAATAGAAATAGGCTAAAAAATACGCTAATGTGTCAGCAGTTTAATCAAAAAAGCAGCCGCTTAATGTAGGATACACAACAAACAGATAGAATAAGAAAAGTCTCAATTAATGCAAATAGATCTTTGATTAAATATCATGACAATACATTTCCATAGTTGAAGATGGTGAGGAAAATCCTTTTGACAGTGCCACCACAGTGCTTTACATCAAAAAGTGTACTGCCACCTTAAGAAAAGCTTGCTTACCAGATAGCAAGCAAAACCACTCATGTGGCTATAGATGGCTGCAATGTTTTTGACCCACTGGCAACACTGTAGAGCCCATGACCGTCTCATTCAGAAAGACCAAAAAAAGAAAGGCTGGTCATAATGTAATATTGCCTTACTTGTTTATTATAGAAAAAGTAATGCACTTACATTAGTAGGTTAAAATTTGCATAGATTAAAACAGAGCCGGCTGGCTGGCTCGCAACAGGCGCTTGTCCTCCTGGTATAGACAGAGTGGTGACGTAAAAAGGTACCCTCCTTCATATGTGTTTCGTCATACGTGATGTTGTCAATGGGGAACGGGCAGCGTGTTGACGCACCACCTTAAATAACAAAGCCAAACTTAGTTTTGAGTCCCAGGTGATTGGCCGCAAAACGCCATTTTTAAACTGGGCATCCCTTATCTAAATAAAGGCAAGGTAGCCCAAAGAAACAAAATCAAATTATCATAAAAAATATATAATACAAATCAATAAAATAAACGGAAGTGTTAGATTATCAACAAGAAGCCTCACCTCAAATTTGATCAGAAGTAAAATGCTGAATAAACATAACCAAATGGAAAACACTCATTCATAAACGGAAGTTTTAGTTTGGGTTTGGGTGTTTTTTTTAACAGCCCATAAACTCCCCTCTATGTTTTCCTATGTGGCACATGGAAGTTTTTGGCCATTTATCAGCAGTGAAATTTATGGGCTGTTTTCTGAACGCCCTAAAATTGCATTCAGGAGTTGTTTTCTGACCACAAAAAAACGTTAAACACTCATATACTCTGATAAACGTTGATAAATGCTTAAAAACATGGTTCACAATGAAAAAAAAAAGCTAGTGCTGAAAAACTCTAATAAACGCTATTGCAAAAACGTTAAATAAACTTTAGAAGTCTCACTGCAAAGATTCTGGCGTTTTTATAACTTTATTTTAACATCCAGTGTGCATGGAGCCTAAGTGTGTTAGACTATAATTTGCCTAGTATATATGCAGCAATTATACATCTAATGATGGAGTCTTGTATCCAGGGATATGCAAGGACTCCCCTTAGGTTGAGATACAGATTCTTAAGAGTGTCCAGACTTCATCAGGGATCCCTGTTAGAAGATTTGGATTTTGCTGTGGGACATTCTCAAATTGTAACCTGTGGAATTAGCACATTGGTTATAGATGACAGGCTGACAAGCATACAAACTCAAAGTCCTAATTTATCGAACAAGAACAAAGTCTGCAAACATGTTTTCCAATGCAGCACACCACAACACATACTGTAAGTCATGCATTGTAGGGGGCTGCAGAATGTGTGCATTGTGTTAGTGCCATTATAATAAATGCTGCTGCAATGTGGTAATAGGTTTGAATCAGTGGCGGCTGGTGCTCAAAAATTTTGGGGGGGCGCAAACAAATTGAAAAAACCCCCCATCAATTGCAGCCTCACTGTGCCCATCAAAAGCAGATACTGTGCCCATCAATTGCCACCACTGTGCCCATCAATTGTGGCCACTATGCCATCAAACGCAGCCAAAGTGCCATTAAATGCAGATACTGTGCCCATCAATTACCGCCAGTTTGCCCCATGAATTGCCGCAAGTTTGCCCCATCAATTGCCTCCAGTTTGCCCCATTAATAGCCGCCAGTTTGCCCCATCAAATGCTGCCAGTTTGCCCCATCAAACGCCGCCAGTTTGCCCCATCAAATGCTGCCAGTTTGCTCGCCCGGCACTAATCTTTCTTGGGTCAGCGCCATCCTCCACGCTCCCTCCGAGTCCTTGATGTCTTCTCCTGTCCTCTTCATGTCATCTCTGCTAAGATTGGATGCCTGATAGGCATCCAATCACAGCGCCTGTCACTTCAGCCAATCAGGTGACCGGTAATCAGACCCAGTGCACTTGACTGGCTGAGAGGCGTGTCAGTGTTAGGGAAGCGATTCCAGGAAGGCTCTAATCAGGAATCTAATCAAGCTCTTATCAGGAAGTCTATTAGAGCCGACGGCTCTAATCAGGCACTTCCAAAACACCCCACCGCTGAAATTCAGATGGCCGGCGCTAGACAAGGGGCCAGACACCTGAATAAGGGGGCGGCGGCAGCGACAATAGATAGATTCATGCAATGCATGAATCTATCTATTGTTGATTGACAGGTGCAGGAGAGAGGGGGCGGCGCTCCTGCGCCCTCTATGGATGCACCGCCACTGGTTTGGATAGGTCCTTGGACATTAGGTAACTACACCAGTAGGTCCATATTTTTTAGATCCGATTTTCAGGGCAAAAAAGTGAGCGGTATACGCCGATAAATACAGTACATCTATTTAATAAAAAATTTATACTGTTACTATTTTTGTTACTCAGTGGCAAACTGTGACCACCTCATTTAAAGTCCCAAGGGCGACTCTTTTTCTGCATATGCATACAGGGATGGAGGTGTATCACCAGTGACTGAAGACCTTTTATCTTTATTTCAATTGAATCCGGGTGGAAGACACCCATCTAGCTCAAAAACTGGCCTGCTGTCCCCACTAGCCACTGTGCCTTACAAATATACTCCATATACATGTTTTAGCCTTTGACTTTGCCCCCAACAGTGGTGGTGTTTTGTGGCCTTGTGTCCTTTTGCTGTCTCCTTTGGCGGTTGGCGGTCTCTGTCTGGCATGTGAGCTGAGATATGCTAAGGGAGATTTCTGTCTCCTGCTACCTCCCCCCCACCGGTCCAATTTATTTTTTTGGGGGGGGCACCAGCATATCGGCGCCATGCTCCTACACCCATTGGGTGGCATCTGCGATAGCTCTGTCACCTAGTGGCAGTGCAGTTTGTTCTCTTGAAAGGATGGGAGTCTACTGCGTATGCGTACTCCCATTGCCAGCTGACGCCCCGGCATCAGCATACCTATCCATCCTCGCATGGCGTTGGGGGAGGGGCAGACCCCACCCCTTCAGGGATATAAGTCAGTGGTTAGACATGGCTGAGATCATTTCCTTTACTCACCAACACCATGCACATCACAGGGACTTCTACTGCTGCTCAGTGATTTCACACATTAAGGTAAAACATATTTTCCCCACCCTAGCACTCACCTGGTGCTTCGTCTGCATTCTTTGCACTTTGACACAGGCTTCGTTCATTGGTAAGTATTGGGCCAGTTTGTTCTGGCCCATTCTGCCATTGTCCTTGCATCTACCACTGTGACACATCTCTTTATCTATTTTAGATACATTCCATCTGCATCCACCCCTGATGAGCGAGCAATGATCTCGCGAAACGTGCGTCGGGTTCTCTGATGCGTGCATTTGTATATACTGCATTGTATAACGTTTGTATCAATTTTAATTACCTTTTATTATGTGCAAATCCATTGGCCGAGCTACCATGCTGTATTATTCATGTATGTACATCTATTTAATAAAACATGTATACTGTTACTATTTTGTTACTCAGTGGCAAACTGTGACCACCTAATTTAAAGTCCCAAGGGCGACTCTTTTTCTGCATATTTTTTAGATCTTGCATTCTTTTAACCATGTGTACAATTTATAAAGCTAGAACACCAGGCTAAGGATTGCAATTGCAGAAAAGTAAGTTATTTTTAGATGGGTTCAATGAGCTTTGAAAATCAGTCACATGGTGGAAAATAAAGATCCTTATGCCTGTGTTAAGTTTCATCAACTGAGTCTGTATTTGTTTATTCTTTAAAAAAAAATAGAAAAAGAAATGGAGTACAAAATTCAAGTTGTATCCTTGGAAGACCAATCAGAATTCTTGTTAAATTTTTCCATAAAATAAAGCGAGAAATCTGGCTGATTACCACTGGCAAAAAAAAAGATTGTGCTCTCATTATCTTTTCTCCGGTTTTAATAAATCAGCCATGGATTGTGACTCTTGATTTCAGCACTCCTAGACCGCTACTTGCGTGAAGACAGATTTATTCTCTGCATGCCTTCACAGCGGCTGTCTACTCCAGTGTGGCAATCTACTCATGAAAGTATCATTTCTGCAGCTCTGCCTTCCTCCAAGTCCCATGGTTTCATGCTGTTTTGCATTTCTGGGTGTGTGTTCCTTCTTTTCCTCCACTTTGGCGCTGTTTCTCAGATTCTGACAATAGATGTTTGGTGTCATTTCTTTCTGGCAAGGTTCTAAATCACCTGCTTGCTTTCTTCTTTGCTACTTTGAATGCCTGAACAGATGTTTTGGGAATTGGGGGAAGGGAAAACTGTTTTCATTGTGATACAAAGCGCTGGCAAGATTGAAAAAAAAAATTAAATGAAAAGGGGTTAAAGGCCAATGATGTGTTTTCGGATCAAACTTTCACTAAATCATACAAGTTTTCCTTTAGTATCTCCCAGGAGAGCAATCTCAGCAGCAATAGGCAGTTAAAGAAACAATATGAATTGCAAAGTAACAGGCATTGGTTAATCTCCATGTGGTCAAAGACACTCGCAGAATAATATCTGACTAAAACAGAGTAGGCTACATAGCAATAATAATGATAATAATACCATATAAATGATGTAACCAATATTATAATTTTCAAGATTAAACCCAATCACAGGAGGAAGGATGAGCTGTTTTTTTCAACAGCAGATTCAAATACTGATGGAGTTTTCAAAAATGAAATGCCTGTAAACATATACATTTTTACATGCAGAAACTTTAAAGAATACCGATACATATCCCAGATCTGATCCTCTTCTAAATAAATAGGGCCATGTAATAATGCACAGAGAGGCCTGTTCTCCATAGGCCCTAATGGTAACGCTGTCAACCTGTTGCCTTGTGACTCCAATGCAATATAAAAAAAATAAAAATGAGGCAGCCTGTTATAGTTCATTATTGATAAAGTACCCGCTCTGTTGTCTGATGCTAAAATCAAATTCAAAGTTTTCCGGATGCCAGCAACCCTCCACCTCACCATTGCTGCATGGTATGGCCTCAACCCAAGTTTTTGGATGAGAAATTGATATTTTAACTTTTAAATCTGGCTTGCCTTAAATACAGCAGCAGCTTCCCAATGTGATGCAGTTAAATTTGGTTGGAAACGTTTTTTTTTAGGTAGCTTTGGCTATCATACCTGATTTGTAATATAAACAGTAAGCCTGAATTGGCCAGTGGAAGTAGCAGCCACAACAGATCTAAAATGTACAGGACAGTTTACACTTAAAGGATAAGTATGGGATTCGAAAACATCTATACGCACCTCTATGCTGCAGCATCAGTCTGATGCTGCAGCTGTCCGACTTAGTGATCATGTGACAGCTGATTGCTCAGTTCCCAGTCAGCTCTGCCCCTCCACCACTTTCTGGAGTGCCAGACTGGGGAGGGGAGTGGGATCGACTGGCTCCAGCTCTCAGAGTGAACTTCCTGATGGTGACAATAAAGGGCCATGCCTGTATAACATGTCAAAACCACCACGTGTAGGGGTTAATTTACTAAAGACAAATAGGCTGTTCACTTTGCAAAGGAAGTTGCACTTTGCAAGGGAATTTGCCCCAGACCTTAATGAATGAGGTGGAGCTCTGCTGACTTCCATAATGCAATCATTTGCAAGCAACAATACTGTATTTATCAAAAGACAGTTGTTTTGCATGCAAATGCATCATTGGGAGTGTGTGATGATGCATTTACACGCGAAACAGCTGTAGAGTATCCTGGCTTACCGCCCGAGGTCCTGCCACTATTCTGTTTCTGATTGGCAGCCCCTTAAGTGCTTCCATTGACTTGTACTTTTATGCTTACTTAATGTTTTGAGGTCTTGCCACCATTCCTAATTGTGACTGGCGGCTACATATGTAAGTGTTTTACATGCTTTTGATACATGTTTGTATATGCTCTTATAAGTTTTTACCAATAAATACTAAGCTACGAGATTTATTTTTTATTATTGGTGATTTCCTTATAGAAAAACAAGAGGAAAAGCGCCTCTGAGTAATCTGTATTTAATATTTATAATCAAAAGTATCCAGCACTTACATCATAAAAGGCAATGGTGAAGTCTGGGAAGCTGGTGTAGAACTATAATGACGACCAGTGGAGCCAGGATCGAGAGATGTTATTGTCTGACCAGATGTCAGCAGCCACTCAGAGCCGGGGGGAGCCGACTATGTCCGTGGTGATGGGATGCTGCTGGGCTGGAGTCTCGTAAGCTGGCGTGTGACGTCAGCTGGACAGGGGCCGAGGAGGACCACGACGCGTTTCAGAGCGTGTGCGATTCAGGGAACAGACCTGTGCGCTTTTTTTTCAGTCTCCATTGGTTCACGGTCTTTAGACCCAACACAATTGTGCAATTTCCTCCAGGAGTTTTGGAGCTTTCCTTCTGTTTCGGTAATTATATTAACAAATACTTATGGATTTTTTTGACTTAAAGCGGATCTCCACTCTAAAGTGGAGTCCCGCTGATCGGCACTCTCCCCCCTCCGGTGTCACATTTGACACCTTTCAGGGGGGAGGGGGGTGCAGATACCTGTCTACAGACAGGTATCTGCACCCACTTCCGGCCCTACGATACGGGCAAAAGACGGGTTTTTTCCTCGCTTCCCGTCCGTCCCCCGTTGTATGCTGGGAACACTCGGCTCCCAGCACACAGCGGGAGCCAATCGGCGGGCGCAGCGCGACTCGCGCATGCGCCGTAGGGAACCGGGCAGTGAAGCCGGAGCGCTTCACTTCCTGGTTCCCTCACCGTGGATGGAGGGGGGAGCAGCAGGGTGACGAGCGATCGGCTCGTCATCTGCTGCGATCGGCGCTGGACTCCAGGACAGGTAAGTGTCCTTATATTAAAAGTCAGCAGCTGCAGTATTTGTAGCTGCTGGCTTTTAATATATTTTTTTAGTGGCACATCCGCTTTAAGCTCTTTTTTGGAGTCTTTGAGCTAGATTCAGGTAGCTCGGCGCATTGTTTTGCCGGCATAGCGTATCGAATATACTCTACGCCGACGGCGCGCAGAGAGCCCAGAGCAGTATTCACAAAGCACTCGCCCCGTACGTTGCGGCGGCGTAGCGTAATATGGTCGGCGTAAGCCCGCCTAATTCAAAGTAGGCAGGTAGTGGGCGTGCTACATTTAAATTAACCGTGACCCCATGTAAATGAAGGGCCGATCGAACAGCGCATGCGCGTGCATGCGCGCGCATGCTCAGAATCACATCGCATATACTCCCTAAGATACGACGGCTCAATGCTAACGACGTGAACGTAACCTACGCACAGCCCCATTCACATACGACTTACGTAAACGACGTAAAATTCGATGGCTGTTCCGACGTCCATACCTTTGCATGGGTAGCGCCACCTATAGCAAGGATAACTTTACGACGGATGTACGCCTTACGTAAACGGCATAGATTACAGCGACGGGCGCAAGTATGTTCGTAAATAGGCGTATCTAGGTCATTTACATATTCGGCGCGTAAATCAATGGAAGTGCCCCTTGCGGCCAGCGTAAATATGCGCCCAAGATCCGACGGAGTAGGAGACTTACGTCGGTCTGATGGAGGCCAAATTCAGGCATATCTAGTTAAGAGAATAGGGCGCATAGATACGACGTCGCATTTGTTCACTTACGATGCGTATCTGTAGATACGCCAGCGTAAGTGTTCTGTGAATCTAGCCCATTGTTTACAATTGTTTTCATTTACATTTTTTTCTCATGTTCCCCTTCACTTGACCTTCGGACTCTGGTTCTGCCTTGGATATCTACGGGCTGTGCACATTTATTCTATTTCTACCTTTCAATCACGTTTATGGGCTTAATTCTTGCAACAAATATATATATCGATATGGTGATTTATACCATTCTACATTACCCCTTTGTTTTACATACTGTAGAATTCCCATCAGCTATTCCATGATGCACTTACTCCTTATGGGGAATTGCGGCAGTGTGCCTGGTGGCTGCCATTTCCTCAGCTCCCGGGTGAGACATAATTGACCGGCCCCTGGCGCACGCCATCATACTCCTCAGTTCATATGTACATTTAGGCATGGCTAGCTACCTTGTAGCAACCAACGTTTTTTATGGTGTTTGATACAATAGACTACAATGGTTATCTACTTTCTTCTTTTTATAGAATATGGATGCATGGCTCCTGATGAGTGGATACAGACCACGAAACGCATCGAGCCCAACACGTTTACATGGTTTTATCTTTTTATATATCCATCAGACTACATTCTGCCTATCATCCAATATGCATATCTCTCATTGTCATGGGTTAAGTAATCATTTCAGTGTAATTGGACAACTGTAATATGCATGTCATGTTGTAATATATTATACCATTTTGGTTCAGTAATAAACATATGTTTTTACCTTCATGATATGTTTGGTCTCACCACACTTGCACCTCACTTAAAGTCCCCAAACCTCCCCCCCTTTATATGTTGCTTTCAGCACAGGGATGAAGGTGCAAACGGCCCTTACGTCTCATTTAAAGTCCCAATTACTTTTCCCTCCTTCTTTCTTATTTGTGTGAACTATTCCTTTGGGGTTGGAGGGAAGGGGAATAGGGATACCTATCTTAAAGCAATTTGTTTCCTAGAAATTAAAAGCAGCCTTGTTATGGGAGCAATATGCTTTGGTGGGTACAATTCTTTATCAATAGCCCCTAAAATAAAGAAAAGAGGGTTTGTAGTCTGATAAGTTTTATTTATAATATCTAACACTGTTTGCCAATAGCGGAAGAATTTGGGCAATGCCATAACATTTGTAGAAGATCCACTGGAACTCCCTGTCATCTTGGGCAAGTGGGTGAATCTCTGCATTGCCAGTGGAATCATTCTTGCCTGGTGCAGTAGGTCCTATGGAGAATAAATAACTGTGTTAACATGTGTGTCGAGGACAATGAGGTATAAAAAAAAATGTATAATTTCCAATTCTCTGTGCCATTTATCCTCTAGGACAGGGATCTCCAAACTGCGGCCCGAGGGCCAGATGTGGCCCTTTGCTAGCCTTTATGCGGCCCTTGGTGCACTATTTATCCAACTGATATGAGGCACTATTCCTTCCACTGACACCAACAAGGGGGCACTATTTCTTCTACTGATATCAATGATGGGATACTATTTCTCCTACTGTTAGTGGCCCTACTTCTCCCCCTACTGAACACCAACCCTGAGGCCACATTTATTCTTACTGGTGCTGGGCCCAGGACATTTTCTGCACCCACCGGCCACAATCCGGCCCTTTCTAAAATCTGAAGGACAATAAAGTGGCCCTGCACCAGTAAGTAAGTAAGTTCAAACAACTTTTTGTTTGAAAAGTTTGCTCTAGGAGATCACCTACATCAGTTTCCCAGGCCCATTTACAAGGTAGTGAAATGTCTATCAGGTTAGTGTGTAAAAGCGTATACACTCGCAAAATAATGCCTTTCCTGTTAGTAAAGGTTGCAAAGATATCAATTGGTGAAATGGGTGCTCATGTTAGAGGTAGTGATGTATAGAACGGTTCGCCGGCGAATAGTTTGCGGCGATTTTCGCTTGTTCGCGTTCGCCGCCGGCGAACATATGCGATGTTCGACCCGCCTCCTATTAACATTGAGCAAACTTTGACCCTCTACCTCACAGTCAGCAGACACATTCCAGCCAATCAGCAGCATACCCTCCCTCCCTGACCCTCCCACCTCTAGGGCAGCATCCATTTTAGATTCATTCTGAACCTGCATTTTTAGTGAGAGGAGGGACAGTGTTGCTGCTGCTGATTTTATAGGGAAAGCGATAGCTAGGCCAGTGTACTCCAGTCCTGAAAGACTCATCTGATCTCTGCTGTTAGAACAGCACCCCAAACAGCCCTTGTTAGGGCTAATCAATCAGTCTGCTTTTTTTTTCTCTGGCCCGGTTCGCCCGTTTGAGAACATTTGCGGAAGTTCGCGTTCGCCGTTCGCGACCGCAAAATTTTAGGTTTGCGACATCACTAGTTAGAGGATGAGTTCTGAACTGCATATTAAAGGCATGCCACAGTTGTAAATATTGATAGAATTTCTTCTTGGAAATTTGAAACTCCATTTGTAGAGCTTGAAAGGTTTTAAGCATATTATTACTATACAATTGAAAAAGATATTTTAGTCCTAAATGTGACAATACGTCAAAACCCTGTACATTTCCTTAGCTCATGCAATGATGAGTTATCACCTGTGATCATTTTATTGAAAGCTGCAGATTTTAAAATATTAAAAATTACTTTTGCAAATGCATTAGCTTGTTAAAGATTTTATGATTTTAGTGATTGGGTTTACATATACTTGAATCTGGTATATGCATTAACCTAACTGTTGTTACACCTAATCACATTTTTTAAAAGCTTTGAAAATTTCTATCTAGAGAAAACAGCTTCACATTTTATTAGATTAACTTTAATACTTCAAATAAAGCAAATTTCTCCCGGCAATGAATGCGTTACAAAAATACAGACTATGAAACAATGAGCAAATACTTGCAATATGCAATGACCCCATTCAGAGGATGTTCCCTTTGATCCCTTTATGAAATCCAGCATCCTTTTCTGGTTCATATTTGTCTGCGGCGTCTTTGATGTTGCAGACATGGAAGGGAGACACAAAAGGTGGGATTTCCTGAATTTAGTCCCAGAGATAAGTCACTGTAGAGAGGTGAGAGGGCAACAAAAGTGTAACAATGTAACATTTCCCAACACCTTTTTTGGGCCTGTTCCTCGGTCCCGGGAGCTCGTGGAAATTTGTGCTCCTGAGATCCATTCGCTACATATAATTTCCTCTTTCTACAAACACCTCTGAATTGGAGATATCAGTGATACAAAGAAAAAAGTAAACAAAAAATCTTTATTCTTCCCATGGGAAACTCCATACACTCTGTTGAGTGTCCTTGGCAGAAACAATACTTGTCAAATCAGATGTGGCAATGAATTCTGTTCCAAGAAAGCAGCAAGATATCACTGCAATTAGTACAACATAATGCTTAAGGATATTGATAAAGGGGAGGGTAATGGTGCTTGCTTATAAAAATTATTAAAATTAATATTAAAAAATAATGAACCGTAAGTATAGATCAAAATCCAAACTAAATCCGACAATCCCTATGGGCCAGAAAAAGTGTATCACTCCTATTTAAAAAAATGCCCACCAACCATCAACGGAAGGATGAGGGAGGTGGAGGGTGAGCTGAGTGATTTTTAATGAAAACGTGAATGATAGTAATAAATTGATACCACCAATCTAATAATACAAAATAATAATGAAATAAATATATCACATGAGAGTATTTATTATAGTGATAAACAATACACTTAATAAGAATATGATGTGAAAATGAAAATGTCAACCATAATCCACTGACAAAATAAATAATAAAAGGTGAATAAATAAATGCAAGTGTCAAAACCATGCATATTAATAGATAAAAAAAAATAATAATAAAATGTGAGTCTCTGTGCACACTTATCACTCCACAGCTAAGTGTAAAAGATTTTTAGATCAAGTGTTCAAAATAAATCTTGTTAAAGTGTTTCAATCAGCACTAAATTCCAAGGTGCAAAGGTGCTCCAAACAGAACAAAACAAAGAATCCTTAAATCCACACAGGATCCCACAGTGCAGACTTGCAGACAAAAGCTCTGTTTCCCCAAGCCTCTCACCTCAAAGGAGGCTATAATAAGCCTATAAAGATCTCCACTCCTGCTGGCTTGCTAACACAGCAGATTCCGCTGATCAATTTCTCCAGGCCAGCCTGTTAATCAATGTCAATTTAATCTCCCAGGTATAAGTTTCCCAGGTCCCAGCGGTAAAGCTCTCAGGGTGGATGGCTCTCAATAGAAGGACAATAAAAGCTCCATAGTGTAAAAACGAATTTCAATTGTAATGAAAATAAATGCACTTACAGTAAAATTGTAGACAGACAGCGTGTAACATGTATACAGGGTTATCCCCGCTCACGGCCGCGAGCGGAGATGACATCACCACCGGATCTCTTCCTCATGCGTTACGTGGCTATACACGCCACTTAATCATAGATCCTATGATTAAGTGGCGTGTACAGCCACGTAACGCGTGAGAAAGAGAGCCGGTGGCGACGTCATCTCCTTTAGTGGTCGTGAGCGGGGATAACCCTGTATACATGTTACACGCTGTCTGTCTACAATTTTACTGTAAGTGCATTTATCTTCATTAAAATTGATATTCGTTTTTACGGAGCTTTTATTGTCCTTCTATTGAGAGTCATCCACTCTGAGAGCTTTACCGCTGGGACCTGGGAAACTTATACCTGGGAGATTAAATTGACGTTGATTAACAGGCTGGCCTGGAGAAATTGATCAGCGGAATCTGCTGTGTTAGCAAGCCAGCAGGAGTGGAGATCTTTATAGGCTTATTATAGCCTCTTTTGAGGTGAGAGGCTTGGGGAAACTGAGCTTTTGTCTGCACGTCTGCACTGTGGAATCCTGTGTGGATTTAAGGATTCTTTGTTTTGTTCTGTTTGGAGCACCTCTGCACCTTGGAATTTAGTGCTGATTGAAATACTTTAACAAGATTTATTTTGAACACTTGATCTAAAAATCTTTTACACTTAGCTGTGGAGTGATAAGTGTGCACAGAGACTCACATTTTATTTTTATTTTTTTCCATCTATTAACATGCATGGTTTTGACACTTGCATTTATTTATTTACCTTTTATTATTTATTTTGTCAGTGGATTATGGTTGACATTTGCATTTTCACATCATATTCTTATTAAGTGTATTGTTTATCACTATAATTAATACTCTCATGTGACATAATTATTTAATTATTATTTTGTATTATTAGATTGGTGGTATCAATTTACTACTATCATTCACGTTTTCATTAAAAATCACTCAGCTCACCCCCCCACCTCCCTCATCCTTTCGTTGATAGTTGGTGGGCAATTTTTTGATTAGGAGTGATACATTTTTTCTGGCCCATAGGGATTGTCGGATTTAGTTTGGATTTTGATCTATACTTACGGTTCATTATTTTTTAATATTACCGTAATTTTAATAATTTTTATAAGCAAGCGCCATTACCCTCCCCTTTATCAATATCTTACCAGTGTGTGAGCACTATTTTGTTGTGTCTGCTGCTTAGTTTTTAGTCATATTGCTCTAGTTAGTGTGGTTTTGCGCATTAGTTCCCCCCATTATTCACAATGCTTAAGGATAGTTTTCATTTTAATTACACATTCGTTTTTTTTATGTATTCAGGACAGAATGCAACTATACAATTATAACTTAGTATATCTGCCTTGTGCCTTTGTCTCCTTTGAGAGTTGCCATTATGGTGATTCACAGGTTCCACACCAGTATAAACAATCTATTGTTTATATTCTGCTTGTTTGCATTGTAACTGCTTTATTGTAACTGCTGGCCAGGATGGAGAACAAAAAGAAGGAAAACTCTCCCCATTCCTGTTTATTTCATTGTAGACCAGGACTGGAAATAAGGATAACTTGGATAAGCTTTCTGGGTTTTTTTTTTTTTTTTTTTTTAAGGTTTTGTCTAGAATTACATTGAGTGGGAGATGGGGAAGACTTGAACATGGTTGTCTTTTCTTTATTTAGCAGTTTGTGATCTGTTTCCACTAATGCATGAGTGCAGAGCAGTATAGAAATCATTATAGCTCCTGCCACTAAAGACAATTCCTGGCATACTGTTATACACTGGCATACACTGCAGCCAATCTGAGTGTAATAATGCGTACACACGATAGGTTAGTCTGATGAAAACGGTCTGATGGACTGTTTTCATCAGACCAAACCGATCGTGTGTGGGCCCCATCGGTTATTTATCCATAGGTTAAAAAAAATAGGAACTTGTTTTAAAATGATCTGATGGATAAAAAACCTATAGAAAAAAACGATCGTCTGTGGGTACGTCCATCGGTTAAAAATCCACGCATGCTCAGAATCAAGTCGACGCATGCTTGGAAGCATTGAACTTCATTATTTTCAGCACGTCGTTGTGTTTTACATCACCGCGTTCTGACACGATCGTTTTTTTAACTGATGGTGTGTAGGCACGACTGATCATCAGTCAGCTTCATTGGATAACTGATGGAAAAATCCATCAGACCGTTTTCATCAGACTAACCTATCGTGTGTACAGGGCATAAGACAAATAGTCTGTTGCCCTTTGCAAGAACATTTGCCCCTAAGTTTAGTGAATGAGGTGAAGCACATCCATACCCAATCTTGCGCAAGCAAAACATTTTTTTTTTTAATTAATTTCCTTGTATATAATTGGGTATTCTTTGCAAACCACATTAACTAAGGGCCAAATCCTCAAAAGAGATACGACGGAGTAACTGCTGTTACTCCGTCGTATCCCTGGTCCTAACTATGGAACTGATCCACAGAATCAGTTTTCCATAGTTAGGGAGAAGATCCGGCATGTGTAATTGAATTACACTGCCGGATCTTAGGATGCAGTACCGCATCCGCCGCTGGGGGCATTTCGTGTCGAAATGCCACCTCGGTATGCAAATTAGCACTTACGGAGATCCACGAAGCTTTTCTGCTTCGTTTTTTCTCCGTAAGTATTAAGTTGCATACGCAAAATTAGGGCTGCTTTTACATGGTGTAAAGTTAGTGCACCATGTAAAAGCAGACCCTTCTGTCTAGCGACGCGTTTTTTTTTCGAATTTGATTTTTTTTTTTCACGCCGTATCTTTTTTTTTCCCGACGCAACTTTATTGACCCGTCGCAATCCACAAAGCCCGGCGTAACGTAATTTCGCGCTATGCACGTCAGGAAAATGACATCACGAGCATGCGCAGTACGGCCGGCACGGGAGCGCGCCTCATTTAAATGGGAATCGCCCCCATGAAATGAGGAACGCCTTGCGCCGGCGGAATTTAAGTTACACGGCCAGAAATTTATAGGTAAGTGCTTTGTGGATCGGGCACTTAGGTAGAAATTTTAAGGCAGTGTAACTTAAATTAGAATTTCGCCGTTACGCCGGGTCTTTGTGGATTTGGCCCTAAGTTCTGGGGAAAATTGCTATGCAAAATGCAATTTCCCTTGCAAAGTGAACAGTCTATTTGCCTTTAGTAAATCAACCCGAATATTTATATTAGCCTGAGCCTGAGATGACAGCTTTCAGCGCACAGGAAGAGCAAAGAAAGAAATAGACATTTATGTTTTCAACTTGCCAGTAATTTTTTCATGAACCCTCCTAGTTTGTTAATTTTATATGTTTCATAAAAAAGATGACTGAGTGATGGTACGTTTTTCCTGACTGGCAACTAAAAATCTGGATGTCTTTTGGGAGGTGATAGATTTGGCATCAGCGAGGTCCAGCTCTGAGAAGAGCTTTCAATCTCCTATAAAATATATTTATTTTTCCTATTCGAAATCTTACATTTTCTTGTTACCAAAACACAAGCAGCTGGAAATTCCTTACTTCACTGAATAAAGCCAAAATCTTCTAATAGAAGGAGAACATTATTTACTGTTCTGCATGATCCCTTCATATTAAAAGGCAGTTGTACTTCTTGATTCATTCCCTTGCCCCCTTGAGCAACCCCTAATATATTATACTCTTATAATGCTCTCTCTCTCCTTTTAGATCCATGTTGTGTAGCCTACTGGAATCTGCTTAGCCTCTACTACAAGTTTTCTCGGTTGGCAGATTCTTCATAGGGATTAAAGGGATTCTTTCCAAGCATGTGCAGAAATAAGGGATGGTCTGTCCCCGCTACACGTTTCCCTGTGTGTAGCTGAATATGCAGCTAAACCCTCCTATTCAGTAGTAAGCCAGATTAAGTGTAATCTTGAAGCTTTATTAAAGCAGAGTTCCAGGCAAAAAGAGAACTCGGTCTCACAATTGAGAACAATGGTCCACCCCCCACCACCCCTGAAGGCTTCACTGCCGGTTTCCCTTACTTGCAATGCCGGCGCCTGCACCCGAAGTAGATGGACGGATGGGCTTGGGGTGCCGACATTACAGGCTCTCTGCACAGGTAAGTGTCCTCATATTAAAAATCAGTATTTGTAGCTGCTGACTTTAAAAAAAAATTCCCAGGCTGGAACTCTGCTTTAAAAAAACAGTGTGGGTGAAACTATTGTAAAAAAACAAATACTCCAAACACATGCTGGTAGGTTAATTGGCTTCATTCTAAATTGGCCCTAGTATATGAATGTGAGTTAGAGACTTTAGATTGTAAGCTCCTTGAGGGTAGGGGCCGATGTGAATGTAACATGTATATGTAAAAGCACTGCGTAAATTGACGGCACTATATAAGTACCTAAAATAAATAAATACTGATACTGTATAAAATTAGTATATACAATATACAGAAATACAATAAATAAGCTAGGCTGTAGATGGTGATAAGTAATTTTCACAAACGATGCTGCATTTAGGGGATACAAGAAAATTTAAGTTTTAGTCTGACATGTGCTCTGATAGTTGGTTTCTTCTTTTAGTCTATAAGATGGAGTTTGAGTTTCCTGGATGCACCTGTCTCTCTTCCTAAGGCAGAGTACTCACGAGCAGACATGTCCGATGAAACCGGTCCGCGGACCGTTTTCATCGGACATGTCTGCCCGGGGACTTCTGTTCGATGGCTGTACACACCATCGAACAGAAGTCCGCGCGTAAACAATACGCGGGGCGTGTCCGCGGCGACGTGGGCGGCCTGCCTTTAAAATGCTTCCACGCATGCGTCGAAGTCATTCGACGCATGCGAGGGATGGTGGGCGGCCGGACATGTACGGTAGGTCTGTACAGACGACCGTACATGTCGGGGGGACAGGTTTCCAGCGGACTGTTTTAAAGCAAGTCCAGGAAACAGTTGTCCGCTGGAAACTTGTCCGATCCGCCCGAAAATGGTCCGCTCGTGCCTACACACGGCCAAACATGTCTGCTGAAACTGGTCCGCGGACCAGTTTCAGCAGACATGTTTGGTCGTGAGTACGGGGCCTTAGACTGAAGAATGGTAGGTATTTTTGTTAAAGCTGAACAGATTCTATATTCTGCAAAACCAGTACATTTACCAAATGTGATAGTGCAGGCAAACAATTAATAAATATCAAGGGATAACATAGGATTAGCTAGGAGAATTTCCCAAGATTTATTCTCTCATTTGGCTTTGAGACCAATAGGGGAAATCTTTCAATGGGGACACCTGTTCAGGTGACAGATGTTTTTTGAAGGCATTTCCCTTACTTTGGAGAAATTCCTTTGAACTTCCTAGTCATGAGTGATGAGCGAGAGGCATTTTCTCCAACAGAATACAGGATAAAAATAAACTGACTGGGGTTCCACACTGCACTCATTAGTCTTCTGTTTCTCCTTTAAAGCTGGCTTTACACTGATAGATTTTTATGTTCAGCCTACAGACGAATCTGCAGTTTCGGCTAGGAGACAGCTGGCACTGGTGGATATCAGAATACTTAGATAGCAGCTACATTTGATTGAATGCAGTCATTGTTTGAACGACAGTTTTTTACCTGGCTCCTTCGATTTTTCAGTCAAAAGATGTCAAGAGGAAGGGTGCCGACAGGGCCATACACATAGTGAAATTTTCCAATCAGTGTATGGCTACCTTGCTTTAAGTGTTCTTGAACTGCAGCAATGAATTATGAAATATCAGGTCTTCTCTATGCCGCGTGTGGTAGAGCTGTATAAATCTCAGAGCTGAGTGAACAAAAATACAAACCCTAGAAATATTCTTCCAATATGGTTTTGGCATACAGAATGTTTTTAATGACACAATTGTAGCTTTATTTTATTACAGTTCATTTTATTAATATAGAATTTTTGGGTAGTTTGAATATTCATGAATGTTCATTGTGAATATTAAAATACATTTTTTGTCAGGCTAATTGTCATAGGAAAAAGCCATTATAACCTAAATCTGCAATATTTTGTCCCACCACTTGTACAGTATATCCAATATGCTAAGAAAAGATAACGAATGATGGGCAATAACAAATCTTCAATCCATGTTAAATCACTATTTAAAGTATATGTAAACCTTTATCTTGTAAAACAACCCATTCAGTTTAAGATAGAAATGAAAGGCAAAACATTTGTGTATACATATAAAAAAATTTATAAATGTTTCCCCTTTTTTATAAGTGATCACATATCCTCTGTTCTCAGCTGCATAAGTAGCTCAGAGAGCTAGGGGAAGAGAAACAGCAGCACACTGAATGTCTATGGGGGTGGGGTCATGTCAGCACAATTTGAGGAGAGCAGCCTGTGTTCCCAGCGCAGCCAGAAAACTGACCAGGCTGTGCTCTCAAGAATTGTTAAAAAAAGTAGAGCTCTTACATTGCTTTTTTTTTTTGGCAGATGTGTGATTTGGAAATTATCCATGGCTGTATTGTACATAGGACCTGGGTATAGGTTCACTTTTATTCATTTAATGTTATCTTTATGTTAAATATATATACTGTATACAGTATATTTACAACCCTAAACTGAATGTATTTTATTGGGATTATATTATAGAGGAAAATAATTATTAGATCCTCTGCAGATTCTGTAGGTTTGCCCACTTACAGAGAAATTAAGGGTGTATAATTGTTATCATAGGTGTATTTTAGATGATAGAGACAGAATATCAACCAAAAATCTAGAAAAAAAAGATACAAATGTTATAAATTGAATTGCAGTTCAGTGAGTAAATATGTATTTGATCCCCTATCAACCAACATTAATTCTGTTTCCCACAGACTGGCTACAATATGTGCTCATGTGGTACACCGATTAGTGCTGTCATTTTAAGAAGGTGCTTCTTACAACTTGTCCACATAATCTCTTTCTTACATTCAAACCCACCATCATGGGCAAGACTAAAGAGCTGTCAAAAGGCGTCATGAACAACATTGTAGACCTGCACATGGCTGGAATGGTTTACAAGACTATCAGCAAGAAGTTTGGTGAGAAGGAGACAACTGTTGGATCGATTATTCGCAAATGGAAGACATACAAAATAGCCATCAATCGCTCTTGGTCTGGAGCTCCATGCAAGATTCCACCTTATGGGGTAAGGAAAAGAAGCACATTAAGGACATGAAGTGGTCTATCCAGTCTCCAGGCCTTAATCCTATAGAAAATTGATGGAGGGAGTTAAAACTTTGAGTTGCCAAGCAACAGCCAAGAAACCTTAAGGTTTTAGAGAAGATCTGTAAAGAAGAGTGAATCAAAATCCCTCCTGAGTTGTGTGCAAACCTGGCAATCAACTACAAGAAACATCTTACCTCTGTGCTTGCTAACAAGGGTTTCTCCACCAAGTACTAAGTCATGTTTTGCTTGGGATCAAATCATTATTTTACTTACTGAACTGCAATTAAATTTATAACATTTGTATCATGTGTAGGGAACTTCATGGAACTGGACTCTAGCACAGTGGTTCTCATGCTTCTCTGCCTGGCAATCCGATGAACATGTCTGTGTTTGTCGGTTGCCCAGAGAACGGTATTTGCCTGACTGCATTGTGCCAAGTGTAAAGTTTGGTGGAGGGGGGATTATGGTGTGGGGTTGTTTTTCAGAAGTTTGTCTTGGCCCCTTAGTTCCAGTGTAAGCGAACTCTTAAGGCGTCAGCATATCAAGACATTTTTAACAATTTCACGCTCCCTACTTTGTAGGAACAGTTCCAACATGACTGCATACCAGTGCACAAAGAGATGGTTGAGCGAGTTTGAGGTGGAGGAGCTTGACTGGCCTGCACACAATGCACGGGGTCGTATCTATGCGCCTGATTCATAGAATCAGTTACGCATAGATTTTCCTAAGATCCGACGGGCGTAAGTGTCTTACACCGTCATATCTTAGGCTGCATATTTACGCTGGCCGATAGGTGGCGCTTCCGTATATTTACGCGAGGAATATGCAAATGAGCTAGATACGCCGATTCAGAAACGTGCGTCTGGCCGGCGCATTTTTTTACGTCGTTTACGTTAGGCTTTTTTCGGCGTATATTTACTCCTGCTATATGAGGCGTATCGTATGTTAAGTATGGCCGTCGTTCCCGCGTCGAGTTTTGAAAATTTTACGTTGTTTGCGTAAGTCATTCGCGAATTGGGCTGGACGGAATTTACGTTCACATCGAAAGCAATGACGATTTGCGGCGGGATTTCGAGAATGCGCACTGGGATTTTTTCATGAACGGCGCATGCGCCGTTCGTAAAAAACGTCAAATACGCGGGGTCACAGTTAATATACATAAAACACGCCCACAACATCCACATTTGAATTAGGCGGGCTTACGCCGACACAGATACGTTACGCCGCCGTAAGGGCGCAAGTTATTTCTGAATACAGAACTTGCGCCCTGAATTACGGCGGCGTAACGTATCTAAGATACGTTACACCGGGCGGATAGATAAACCATTCTATCTGACTCAGCCCTCTATCTTTTGGCTTTTCAATTTTAACATTTTAAATAATGAAGAATTCAACAGGAATAGCAATAACTAAAGTTGAAAGGGAACAGGATCAATGACTGGGGCAAGCAGATCCTGCCACCCAAGAGACCCAAGAGACATAAGGCTGGGGCTATATGTTTTGGCAAATTGAGGCTGGAAAAAAAGACACCTTACAAAATAAATTTCATGGATATTTGTATGTGACTGTGCATGCCGATGCGCTGCATTCCAAAAGATCTTATTTTACATATCCAAACCCATTGAAATTGTTTTAATGACTGTATGTAATGTACTATGAAATACAGTTTTCATGAGAGATACGTGTCTTCTGCTGTCAGGATTTACTCTAATAAAATAGGTCTCCAGTTAGGGAAACATGTCGCTAAACTTATATAATGGGGGTGAGTTACTAAAGCGGTTGAGTATCCATACCCAAAAAATTGAGTGACAATCCACTTTAAATTTCCATTTAGGTGAAAGGCAGATTTTCGGTTCATTTATTTTATTTGCACATGCTTGGTTATTTAACATGAACACAGCTACAATATATTGAGTGCAGATTCTCAATTCCTTAAGTAAATCAGACTCAACATTACTGCTTATATGAAAGTAAGATTTCTTCCTAACAAATACAAGAGAAAATACGCCGCGAGAATAGACAGTGGCTCCCCTCCAGCCTTGGAACTCTGGAAGCCACCGGCATAATCGGGACTGGTTACCACACAGATTGCAGCAATCCAGATGAGCATTGTTCAGCGAGGTGTACTACTTACAATGTGCCTCGCCTTCCACTATTTTGTGAGTTTATTACCACTCATATAACCTGATGATTTGAATGCTACACTCAGATTGGCGCTGCTTCTCTTCTCTCATATCTTTTTACAGAGTCATCTTCTACTCTGACAGCTGGCTGCCTCTAGACTGACCATCTCTGGGACCCAATAGCACTAGGGCTATCCCAGTCCTTATGGACCTTATTATATATGAACTTTTTGTTTGAATATTTTATTGTGCTTTCATAGGGCATAACAAAAGTCATAATAATAGTACCGTTCATATTTGTACAATATAATGAAAAGAATAAATGACAAAAAATAAAAACAAGCAATTATAACTATTCTTCTCTCGTTAAGTGTATAGAACCGAATGTAAGGAACATTTCAGTTATCATTACAATTTAGTGATGTAATTCTAGCTATTAATATTAACAATCATATATAATCAAGATAGGAGAATATAAAAAGGAATATTTAATTATAGCGAAAATGGAAGAAGATAATGTTTTCTCGATATAGCGGGTCAAATTTCCTAAAATAGTTAGGAGACATGAGAAAACTTTTCCAGGGCCAAGTTCCTGCTAATTGGTTTGGCATTATCTGGAAAATAAGTTAAATTCCCAACTCTTCCATATGACCCTTGTTTTGATTGGTTAAATTTGTTGTAAGAAAATAAAGTAAAACTAAAACTTGTTTTAGGTAAGGGTACGATAAAGTGGAGAATGAGGAATATTTCTAGAAAGCATATTTATAGGACGAACTTCCTCATGGAGACAACAATATTTTATCAAAACCCGGAGGTAGGAAATGCTCAAACCACGGTCTCCATATGTCTTCATATTTGGATATTTTGTCAATAAATATTGCTTCTGTTTTTGCAAGAATCAGGGATTGAGAAATCCTGTTTTTGACTGATAAAATACATAGTGAATCAGGGTGCCATGCTGTCGCAATAGTCTGCTTTGCTACTGTGGTTACAAAGAGCATTCATTTAAATTGACGATGTGATAGGGTGTGGGGTTTACTGTTCAGGAGTGCCATAGATGGGTCATGTGGTAGAATAGTTAAACATTGTGTTAAGAATTTGAAACACTTCCGACCAAAATGATTTGACTATTTTGCATTCCCACCAAATATGCATTTGTGTACCTGTGGTAAGGCAGCCTCGGAAGCAGTGGGAAGGATATTGTGGAGAACATTTCGAAATTCTGTCAGGGACCAGGTACCACCTAGTAAACACTTTGTAGTTTGTTTCAAGAGCCTCTATATTCGGTGAGGCTGATTTGGTGTCTTGCCAAATGTAGGTCCAATTTATGTCATTTGGTTGTAACTGAAGGTCTCTTTCCCATTTGTTGGTATAGGTTAGAGGAGAGGAAGCGATGCGTGAAAGTAGTTGGTTGTAGAACTCAGAAATTAGTCCACGCCTATGGGGATCAGTTTTACAGGCTTGTTCAAAGGTGGTGAGATTTGGGGATGTCGCATCTGGTGGTGCATTATCTGTAAAAAAGTTTTTAATTTGCAGATACCTAAATGTTTTAGAGATAGGAATATCATATTTTTCTTGTAAGGTTGGAAATTAAGTAATGGATGCGCATGTATAAAAATTATGTGCACAAGTCAATCCTCTCTTTGACCTAGCTGAAAAGGAGGCTGGGGAGGACCAGGCTGGATAGAATGATGGGTTACGAAGTAAGGAAAGTAGAGGGTTATGGCGAGATTGTAGGCCAAATCTCGTTTTCAATGTTTGGTAATGGTGTTTTTAACCATCTTTCTTTAAATAGGAGAGAGGCATAAAAGATTTGCAGTAGAGAGAGGGTCACAATTTAACCGATTCCAATGCCACCCATAGTGGAGTTTCCGCTGTTGCATGGTATTTTTGTAATTGGGACAATTGGGCTGCAAAGTAATATTTGATAAAATACTCCCAAATCTCCCCGGATTCTGGGAGAATATAAAGTAGATTTATGTAATCTGGATTTTGTTTTACCCCAGATATATTGCAAGGTTTTCCTTTGTAATATTCGTAGGAAATGTGATGGTATCCTGACAGGAAAAACTCTAAAAGGGTATAGTATTTTCGGGAGGATAGACATTTTTATCGCTGCAATTCTGCCCATCCATGCTAGTGGTAAGGTTGACCAACTTCTGAGGAGTTTATTAACTTGTGTTAGCATTGGTGGATCATTTGTTGCATAAAGTTCTGTAGGATTAGCTGTAAGGTTAATTCTTAAATATGTAATATATGTCGTTGTCCATGTAAATGGTAAGGAATTAACTAATTGGGTTTGGGTATCGAGTGGTAGCAATATATTCAGGGCTTTGGATTTGTGTGGATTTATCTTAAGACTTGATACTTCTTCAAATTTGAAGAGGATATCTAGAAGAGTAGGTATTGATGTTATAGGTGAAGTTAGGAATATTAGGACATCGTCTGCAAACATGCATAGTTTATGATTTATATCTGAATTGGATCTAATGAGTGGGGCAAAGGGTTCAATTGCTAAAGCAAAGAGGAGAGGGGAAAGGGGACAGCCTTGTCTAGTACCCCTTTCAATGTTAAAATGGTCAGATTTTAAACCCGAGTAGGTAATATGGGCCAGATTCACAAAGGAGATACGACGGAGTATCTCAGATACTACGTCGTATCTCTCAGAGTATCTATGCGACTGATTCATAGAATCAGTTACGCATAGATAGCCCTAAGATCCGACAGGTGTAATTGTTTTACACTGTCGGATCTTAGGATGCAGTACCGCGGCCGCCACTGGGGGGAGTTCGCGTCGTAAACCAGCGTCGGGTATGCAAATTAGGAGTTACGGCGATCCACGACGGTTTTTTGCGTTCGCTACGTCGCTGCTAGTCTAGTTTCCCGTCGCAAAGTTAGTCGTCGTTTTGGGTGCCCTAACTTTACACAGCACACGTATGTGCTGTATAAAGTATGGCCGTCGTTCCCGCGTCGAAATTTAAAAATTCACGTCGTTTGCATAAGACGTCCGGGAATACGGAAGTACGCTACGCACGTCGCCGTTCGAAAAAATGACGTCAGTTCGCGCAAAGCACGGCGGGAATTTTGAAACGGAGCATGCGCAGTAGGTCCAGAGCGGGAGCGCGCCTAATTTAAATGGCACACGCCCCTTTAAAATTACGCGGCTTACGCCGGAGGCCGCCAGCGTAGGTTTTCATTGCAATTTCATTTACCTTTTTTAAAATAAAAGTGTATGTCACAGAGTCACGCTATGTGCGCCTCTTTTTTCATTTACATTTAAACGGTGGAGTTGAGCACACCACGCTCAGGGGAGGGAGAGCTTCCTGGTGGAAACATCCGAGGATTAAAGGCCTAGGCTGGGTTATAGCCATCTGCCCTAACCGCTTGCCTTCTGGTAAGCGGCTTTCCATTTTCCGGTGGAGGGTCACTTCATGCATATGTGTCACTGGGTGGTGTGGAAAGTAGGAGTTGCCATTGCAAGGACTGTATCAGAATAACCTGTGACCGTATATGTGCCATTTGATCAACCACGGACTTATTACATCTTTACTGATTGTGACTAATAGACTCTTGTGGCGCGGCTTTTTCTTTTGTCCATTTCATTGCAAGTGCTTTGTGAATCAGGCACTTGCGATGAAAACTTGCGGCGGTGTAACGTATCTACGATACGTTACGCCGTCGCACTTCTACGTGAATCTGGCCCTATATGCCTTAGGATGCTGATACAGAGTAGTGATTCATCTCAGGAAATTAGGACCGAACCCCCATCTACTAAGGATAGAGTGTAAGTAAGGCCATACATGAACTTTCTGATGTAGTTTGTGATCACAAAACCCAAAGCTTTGTAAAGCCGTAATTTTCTTCCCGACTGCTATAAAAACAAACGCAGATACAAGTAAATATACACTTATCAGCCGCTTAATTTGGTACACCTTGCTAGTACCAGGTTGGACCCTGTTTTGCCTTCAGAACTGCCTTAATTCTTTGTGGCATAGGTGTTGGAAATATTCCTCTGAGATTTTGGTCCATGTTAACATGATAGCATCACGCAGTTACTGCAGATTTGTGTACTGCACATCCATGATGCAGATTTCTCGTTCCACCACATCCCAAAGGTGCTCTATTGGATTAAGATCAGTGACCATATTTTCATGTTCAAAAAAACAGTTTGAGATTATTTGAGATTTGTGCCATGATGCATTATCCTGCTGGAAGTAGCCATTATAAGATGGGTACACTGTAGTCATATAGGGCTGGATATGGTCAGCAAAAAAACTAAGGTAGGCCATAGCGTTTAAACAATGCTCAGTTGGTACTAAGGGGCTCAAAGTGTGCCAAGAAAATATCCCCCACACCATTACAACACCAGCCTGAACTAATGTACTTAATGTAATGTGAGTTTGGCACCCAGCAGGGGGGCGGCGCCCCAGCGCCCCTAATGGACTGGCCGCTCCTGGTAAGACCCCTTTCACATGGAGCTGACTCTGTCAAGTAGATCTGCCTGCTCAGCATAGATCTGTCTGCTGATCCCCCCTGAGCAGGCGGATGACAGGTCTGTGTCCACTCCACTATTACAGAGCTGACATGAACACAGCCCCTTGTTCTCTATAGGGGGAGTCGGATGGGAACGGACTGGCTGTCCATTTCCATCAGATACCATCCAATCCGATCTGCTAGATGGATGGGGGATAGAATCCCCTATTCGTCTGTTTTTAGCAGACTGGATCGGATGCATATGGGTGTAAACGGACACATGTCCATTTACATCAGTCTCTCCATAAAGAACAATGGGTGGTCCAATTGGGCCCGCCTGAAAAATGGACAGGCAGACCCGATCGGTGTGCTTGTGTGAAAGGGGCCTAAGGCCTTGTTCACACAGCCATACACAACGTACCTTTACAGGGATGCACAGGTGTTCTGTGCATCTCTGTGCAGGCAGTCCCATTGATGTCATTTGGGATTCAGCCCCTGCACAAACAGAGCCAATGCTCCCAACTTTACCATCCAAGTACTGAGCGTTCAAGAGAAGCACGCTATTACAGGCCCGGCTGGGATTTTCAGAAGGAATTGGAACAGAGGTCAGACATCCTTCCAAAAGCCCACTAAAAGCCAGAAACCCAGCGGACGCGAGCCGGCTAAGGCGTTCTGAGATTAGACCCACCCAGACGGTCGAGCGAGGGTGTGTCTGCTTCTCTTCTGACTGGGTGGCCTCAATCTCAGACTATTGGACCATCAAGACGGTCTCTACAGGTCACACATGGTCCTTCAGCAGATGTAGATGGACTTTTGTCCATTTACACCCACCTACCTCCAATTCGCCAGAAAAAAAACTGATGGGGATCCATCGCCATCCATCTGGGCGGATCGGATCACATGGCCCATTTAGTAGAGTGGGCTGTGTCTGTGTCTACCCGATTTGTTTTGGGCTGCACAACGCAATTTTAAACTGTGAGTGATTACTTGTTTTGTATTAAATTTACTCTGAATTACTACACCATGGAGCCCCCCTCTTTCATTTCATGTTAACTGGCCTTTGAGGATTTTGGAAAGAAACATTTTTTAGTCACTGATCGGCTGGTCTTGGACATTCCTGGATAACACTTGTGTGCTTTGAAGGCTCGACTAGACCTATAGGGGTCTTCAAATGAGGTGAGAGGCTGGGGCAAACCATTAAACACACCGCGGATGGTGGAAACACTGGGATGAATTGGATGTCTTCGCTTTATGCACATGACCTTTTTTCCAATGAACAAATTGTTTGTAAACGGACTTACTCCGATATCAATTGTCACTTTTTGGGCACATAGTGCACTTTACTTTTGAAAATTATTTTGGCACATATTGGACTGCTTATTTGTACTTTTTTTTTTTTTTGTTATGTTGTTTTTGCATAGATAATGAAGAGTGTCCTCTGGAATTATTGCACCTTATTGATAATAGATTAGTGATTATTATTTAAGTAAGCGCCACATTTTTCTACCTTTTTACTGATTTTAGTGTGTGAACACCTCTTGATGTTGGCAGCTACTGACTAGCTTCTACATTATTTGTTTATGGTTTGCGCGTTAGTACTTTCACGGACCAGACATCTGCCCGATCCGCTCATTGTGGCCCACGACTGGTTGCTAAGTCACTTAAGTGGCCCTTGCTCATTAAAAGGTTGGACACCCCTGACTTAAATTATGCCCATTTCCACAGCCTGTAGCAGAAGAATTCCGCAAATACCTCCGGTTCAGGATCAGGCAAGAACATCTACAGTTCACCTGCCTGACTTTCGGGCTGACAACTTCACCTCAAGTCTTTTTGAAAGTTTTTCTGGCTGTGGGGGGCCCTCATCAGAACAAAAGGGATACGGTTGTACCACTATCTTGGCAACCTCCTGTTACTATCCCAAGACAAAGAGCAGATGCTGGTCCACAGAGCTCAGGTCATCACCACATTACTCAAATTTTGTTTGCTGCTAAACTCTGAAAAAAGCTTTCTGGAAGCAGTACAGTGCCTGTGTCGGGGAAATTCCCATGCTGGACGTGGTATTGGCCGTCTTGGCCCCCCTGTGCGCTTTGGTGTGCGCGCTACTGTGCACGCTGATGTGTGCGTTCCTGTGCGCGCTGGTGTGCGTTCCGGTCTGCAGGCGCATGTGTGCGTGCGCGGCGTTTGGCGCCAATCAGTCCATTTAAACTGTCAGTGCACTCGTGATTGGTGCTGTCTGATCTGCAGCTCCCTGTGTCCCTTGCTCCCGTTATCTGCTCTGAACTTTGACCTCCTGACTACCCGGCTTGTTACTTGGATTTCCCTTAGCCTTCCTCCTGCACCTGACCTTGGCTTGCCTGGACCCTGAACATGTCTGTTCCTCTGTACCTCATTGCCTGTCCATTGCCAACCCTTCCTGTGACCTGACCAATCTGCTCTGCTTCTGATCAGCATCACCCACTGGTGTACCTGTCTGCCTGTCTGCTGTTCAAGTGGGTCATCATCCCCTCTGCATCTGGATCCAAAACGGCTTCTCCTGCAAACACCCGCCAGGCTCTCCCGTGCCTCCTGTCTACACTACCAGGGGCCACAAGTTGGACACTTACGGGAGACCTTCTTCTGCTCCATTGGGCTCGTCGGTCAGGTACCTTCAAGTCTGACAGCCTGGTTTACCTAGGGGCACAATTCTCTCTGCCAGCGGAAAATTTCCCAGTCCTATGAGAAAGAGTATCACAGGCTCTAACCTCCTCACGTCCGAAGGCCTCACAGTGCCTAAAAATTATTGGCACAATGGTTTCTACGACACCCATAGTCAAATGGTCTCTTTGGAGGCTACCCCCTTTTCAGATGGGGTTTCTCCAGCAATGGAACTCGAGAGACGACAAATAATAATTTTAAATGACAGTAATGAGGAACAGCCTTTTTTTGGTGGCTTCAACGTAGAAATCAGCTCACATACCACTTCATGGCCCCTGTCTCTTGGGTCATGGTCATGACCGATGCTAGTGGTGCTGGATGGGGAGCCCTTTGCAGGTCAGAGCTTGCACAAGGCAGGTGGCACTCTTGTCTCCACAACCTGGGCTCGGATGTCCTGTAACTTTGAACAGCTTGGTGTGCCCTTCAGGCCTTCAGTCACCTTCCGAAAAGGGGAATCAGTTTCATTGAGAATGGACAACACCACAGTAGTCGCCTATGTGAAGAGACAAGGGGCACTCTGAGATCCACCTTGCTCCAAGAAGTCGAGCCCATTGTGTCTTGGGCCCAGAAAAACCTGGCCAATATCTCGTGGTCTTCGTTCTTAAAGCCAGAACAACCAAGCGGACTTCCTATTCCATGTACAGTTAGACAACAAGGAATAATCCCTTCATGCACAGACGTTCGAGTGAATCCTGTCCTTGAGAGTCTATCCCAAAGTAGACCTATTTGCATCCCCCTGAAATGTCAAGATCAGGAAGTATTACACCCGGGGGCCATTGCGGCCAGGCCTTCAGAGTAGATGCTTTAACAGGAAAACAGAAGGATATCTCCATCCACACAAGGGAGGTCGACTTAAAAAATTGACTTCTGTCGAATAGGGGTGGCCACACATGGATCGAAATTTGTTCAGTCCCTGCTGAAGCGGCTGAATTTTGATCCATCTCTACTCTCTGCTCTGGCCCAGTATCATCTTAAGCACCCTGTTAGGACAGAAAGTGACAGGGAATTACTCCAAACAGGACACAGGCAAAAACACATTTTTAGTAGCATTAGGAAGTTAGAGCTTCTAATGTATTCATTTCTATCAGTGCCTTCCAGTGACAGTGACAACCATACTACTATTCCCTGTAGGGTGTCACGGGGACAGGAAGTGAGGCAATAGTATCAAAGACAAAAAAATAAATGTGACCTTTTCTGCACCTTATAGAAAACTGGAAATTTAAAAAATTTCTGGAGTTAGACTACCACCTATCTCCCAAGACTGCCACACAATGTCTTACATTGCATTGCTGCTCTAAAAAGACAGCATGTGTTTTTTTTTCTATTGAGGAAATGGAAATGTCTTTTTTATAATACCTGCAACAGATAAACCACTTCTAGTTTAACTACAATAAGCATTGCAATAAATGGTTAACATGGCTGTATATAATTTAGTGATTATTACTGCATTTGCTACGCTTTGGAGAAAAAAACATCCAAGCTATGATATCGATCTTCCAGCTTATTGCTCTTGTGCGATTGCGACTTTTATGAGTTTGCAATTATGTTTATCTGAGACATAAATATGCGTGGAGCACATTTGTAGTCGGCAGAGGGAAAAAAACTGATGCATTGGGCTTATCTGCCCAACTAGGCTTTTCATTTGTCACCGTGCTTGTGCTAAAGGGATGGACTCATTAACGTATAAATAACACATCTTTTAGCCTAATTATTTTCTTGAAACATATCCCATGCATTTCAGTGATAAAATATCCCTTTGCTCCTTTTGTAATTGTTACCTTTCACAACTTAGTTGCCTAAAGGCTTTGAGATACAACAAGCTGCTGTGAGCTAAGGGCCAAATTCACAAAAGGGATACGACGGCGTATCTCCTGATACGCCGTCGTATCTCTGTTTCTATCTATGCGACTGATTCATAGAATCAGTTACGCATAGATATCCATAAGATCCGACAGGTGTAATTGTTTTACACTGTCGGATCTTAGGATACAGTACCGCGGACGCTGCTGGGGGGAGTTTGCATCGTAAACCAGCGTCGGGTATGCAAATTAGGAGTTACGGCGATCCACAACGGATTTTCGCGTTCGCTACGTCGCCGCTAGTCTAGTTTCTCGTCGCAAATTTATTCGTCGTTTTGGGTGCCCTAACTTTAGTCAGCAATCGTATTGCTGTCTAAAGTATGGCCGTCGTTCCCGCGTCGAAATTTAAAATTTAACGCGGGAGCGCGCCTAATTTGAAATGGCACACGCCCATTTGAATTGGCCCGCCTTGCGCCGGAGGCTGCCAGCGTAGTTTTCATCACAAGTGCTTTGTGAATCAGGCACTTGCGATGAAAACTATATCTACTATACGTTACGCCGCCGCAGTTCTATGTGAATCTGGCCCAAAGTTTGAAGACTTTACATATATGGTGTGTTCACTGTGATTTTATTTTTTTTCGATTTTAGTTGAGATTAAATGTGTTCAGACACCAACATCCCAAAAATCTATCCCATAAAAGTAAAAGTAGCATCGGTTTTAAGGTGCCCATATATCAATGGACATTGTATAGAAAACCAGCAAGTTGCATATTTAGGGTAAAGCAACAGGTTTGCTTTAATCCCCTGACTCTTTGCCCCATATATTTATGTAGTACCCCTTTATGTCCTGGTGGAATAAACTGGGTGCCAGTCACTTTAGACAGTCTAACAGAGAATACTATAGGACCAATAAAAATAAACTCAGCAAAAGAGGGATTAGGGCACAAAGGGCCAGATTCACGTAGGTGAGCGGCGACGTAATGTATCGTAGATACGTTACACCGCCGCAAGTTTTCATCGCAAGTGCCTGATTCACAAAACACTTGCGATGAAAAATACGCTGGCAGCCTCCGGCGCAAGGCGGGCCAATTGAAATGGGCGTGTGCCATTTAAATTAGGCGCGCTCCCGCGCCGGGCCTACTGCGCATGCTCCGTTTCGCAAATCCCGTCGTGCTTTGCGCGCCGTGACGTCATTTGTTCGAACGGCGACGCGCGTAGCGTACTTCCGTATTCCCGGACGTGTTACGCAAACGACGTTAAATTTTAAATTTCGACGCGGGAACGACGGCCATACTTTAGACAGCAATACGATTGCTGACTAAAGTTAGGGCACCCAAAACGACGACTAACTTTGCGACGGGAAACTAGACTAGCGGCGATGTAGCGAACGCGAAAATCCGTCGTGGATCGCCGTAACGCCTCATTTGCATACCCGACGCTGGTTTACGACGCAAACTCCCCCCAGCAGCGGCCGCGGTACTGCATCCTAAGATCCGACAGTGTAAAACAATTGCACCTGTCGGATCTTATGGATATCTATGCGTAACTGATTCTATGAATCAGTCGCATAGATAGAAACAGAGATACGACGGCGTATCAGGAGATACGCCGTCGTATCCCTTTTGTGAATCTGGCCCAAAATACCCAAAAAGACCAAATGCTGATTTTCTACTCACAGTCAGTACCAAAAAATTACCTTTAAGCCAGTCTGGCACTGCATACTATTCAGTCTGTAGAGCCATTTCAATGCAGCATACACAGTATCTCACAAAAGTAAGTACACCCCTCAAATTTTTGAAAACATTTTATTATATCTTTTCATGTGACAACACTGAAGAAATTACACTTTGCTACAATGTAAAGTAGTGAGTGTACAGCTTGTAAAACAGTGTAATGCTAGCAATATGTTCTTCAAGTATTAGGCAGTAAACATGTAAATATGTTTTGCATGTTTTAAAAAATAATAAAAAAAAAAAAAACTTTAGCCTTGGCCTCTTGGACACTGATGTAATAACTTCTAGATTGTAAGCTCTAACAAGCAGGGCCCTGTATTTAATTGTATTGTAACTGTACTGTTTGTCCTAATGTTGCAAAGCGCTGTGCAAACTGTTGGCGCTATATAAATCCCGTATAATAATATTAATTTACTTAAGTTTATATACTGTATACACCAAAAAGTACCAAATAATACCTGCACTTAGGCTGCATTTACACCTGAGCGTTTTGTCGCCTGAAGCATGAAGCTCCAAAATGCTAGAGGGGAAAAAATACATTATTCTCTATGGAGATGGTTCACATCTCCACTCCAAAAAGCCTGAAGCCGAACGCCTGAAGCTCAAACAAGTTCCGGACCCTTTTTTGTTGCGCAAATTGGGCGGATTTGGGCGTTTTAGAATGTTTGTATTCCCATAGAAAGTAATGGAAATGCTCGATTTAAGCTTCTAGCGCGACAATGAGCATTTCTACGGGCGTTTTGTCGCTTCAATCTGTTCTGTGATAGTGTATAAAGGGGGCGCTAATACTACATATTAAATAAGTGGGTGATAACTGTTATATAAAAATTATATAAGATGGTCCATCTGAACCAGCAATAGACAAAATTAGCAAAAATGACACAATATAAAGTGAATGTGAGTCCATAAATAAATAAATGAATAAATAAACAAATAAATATAGTCCATTCATAAGTGTCCATGTTAAATTGAAACTGAATAGTACAGTGCTGGAAATTCGATGCAAGAGATGGCCATCTCCACCAAGAATATCCCCAAAGGTGCACTAATGGATGGCTCCTTACCACAAGGTGTTGACCTGATTTGTTAGAAAAGGTCAAGTAAAGCATTGGTCACTGAACCAGTATCCAGGATTCAACTGCGCGGCTCTACGTTTCCTTAGTCCAACCAATCTCATAATATCAAACAAAGAGAGAGGGAAACCACCAGGTCGAAGGCACTACCCAAGTAAGAGGCCATTTGGCGATGCTGTATTTTATGGAATATTTTATTAAATAGTACTTCACTATGGTGGTTTCCCTCTCTCTTTGTTTGATATTATGAGAGTGGTTGGACTAAGGCAGTGTTTCTCAATTCCAGTCCTCAGGCCCCCCCAACAGGTCAGGTTTTCAGGATTTCCCTCAGATGAAAAGGCTGTGGTGATTACTAAGGCAGTAAAACTGATCAAATCACCTGTGAAAAATAATGGAAATCCTGAAAACCTGGCCTGAGGACTGGAATTGAGAATCACTGGACTAAGGAAACGTAGAGCCACGCAGTTGAATCCTGGATACTGGTTCAGTGACCAATGCTTTACTTGACATTTTCTAACAAATCAGGTCAACACCTTGTGGTAAGGAGCCATCCATTAGTGCACCTTTCACTTTCTCACATTCACTTTATATTGTGTAATTTTTGCTAATTTTGTCTATTGTTGGTTCAGATGGACCATCTTATATAATTTTTATATAACAGTTATCACCCACTTATTTAATATGTAGTATTAGCGCCCCCCTTATACACTATCACCAATTCAATTTTTGACCTAGGTCTCAATTTCAGGGGAGCTGCTTATTATTTATTTATTTATTTATTTGTTGTACGTGACACGGATAATATAATATTTAACAGAAATATATTTTTTGGCGCGAGATATCACATCTCTCAATCTGTTCTGTGAAATAGAACATTTCACCCAGGCAGAAGATAAAAAAATCTACAAACATAGCAACAAGTGATGAAAGAGATGATCATTTTTCCTATTGGCTAAAATAAAAAATGTCGAAGTTCAAAAACGTCGGACAACGCTGTATGCAAACGCGCGAATACATTCGACAAAACGTCGGGAAAAATGACCAAAAACGCTACGCTCAGGTGTGAATACAGCCTTAAAGCAAAAAAAAAAGAAGAAGCAATGTTTTGCTATGGATATTTAAATGATTTTATAGCAAAAGTATATGTTAGTTAGATTACCTAGTTCGTTTTTTAAGATCATGTGCTGTGTTAAGAAGTTAGGCTCCCCCCATTGATATGCAAATAAACCAGTTGAAATGGTTTAGGAGCAAAGCAGAGGACATAATATGATGTAAACAAAAGTTGGGCGGGAGGAGTTTAGGACTTTTTGAAACAAGTATGTGGAGAGACATTGGTTTGGAACACAAAGGACGAGGACATGTGCTGGAGACTAAAAAATCCCAACGTGCATTGCTCCAAATGACGTCGTAAGGACGTCATTGGTTTCGTCGTGAGCGTAACTTACATCCAGCTGTTTTCTGAATCGACGTACGCAAACGACGTAAAATTTCAAAATTCGACGCGGGAACGACGGCCATACTTAACATTGACTGCGCCTCATAGACCCAGGGGTAACTATACGCCAGAAAAAGCCGAACGCAGACGACGTAAAAAAATGCGCCAGGTGGTCGTTTGTTTCTGAATCGGCGGAAATCCTCATTTGCATATTCGTCGCGTAAAAAAAAACGAAACACCACCTAGCGGCCGGCCTGGAATTGCAGCCTAAGATCCAACGGTGTAAGACACTTACACCTGGCGGATCTTAGAAATATCTATGCGTAACTGATTCTCTGAATCAGTCACATAGATACGACCGGCAGAACTCAGAGATACGACGACGTATCAGGAGATACACCGTCGTATCTCTTTGTGAATCTGGCCCTACATCTTGATTCCATCTCTAAGTTGAGGAATTGTTTCGTTTACGTATTGCATACATATTGTACGTGCTTATTTTGCTAAAAAGGATAATTGGCCTGTGCATATTGTAGGCATATTTTGTAACTATGAATTGTGTTTTGTGCAGTTGTATGTGAAGCTTTTCTGTTTAGTAAAGCATTGATACACTACAGAGGTCTAATTTTTCTTGGCTTCTACCGTAAGAACCTTTAAAAATATGCAAGCAAAACATTAAGCAGCTAGCACAATTTGCAGGCAACAAAATTAAGAACATTTTGGGTAAGTAGGTGCAGCGTTAAACATAACATAATCAAAAATAAAATATTATATAAATAAATAAAAAACTTCACACCAAAGTGAATCTAAAATGTGCAAGCATTCAGATCTTATATAAATCCATTAACAGTCCTCTTATGCCACGTACACACGCTCGGAATTTCCGATAACAAATGTTCGATGGGAGCTTTTGGTCGGAAATTCCGACCGTGTGTAGGCCCCATCGGACATTTGTTGTCGGAATTCCCGGCAATAAAAATTTCTGAGCTGGTTCTTAAATTTTCCGACAACAACATCCGTTCTCGTAAATTCCGATCGTGTGTGGACAATTCAGAAGCACAAAATTCCACGCATGCTCTGAATCAAGTACGAGACGGAAGTGCTCGGTCTGGTAAAACTAGCGTTCGTAATGGAGATAGCACATTCGTCGCGCTGTAACAGACTGAAAAGCATGAGGCTGAAAAGCATGAATCGTCTTTCACCAAACTTCTACTAACACGACTGGCATTGAACTTCCTTTTTCTAGTGCCGTTGTACGTGTTGTGCGTCACCGCGTTCTTGACGTTCAGAATTTTCCGACAACATTTGGGTGACCGTGTGTATGCAAGACAAGTTTGAGCCAACACCCGTCGGAAATGTATCCACGGTTTTGTTGGAAAAAGCGACTGCACTTGGAAGTGCAGTCGCTGTAGATCGCAGTAGATCTAAGGGGAAGATCTGAAACTAGGGGAAGCTCTGCTGATTTTAATATCCAATCATGTGTAAATCCAATGTGCCTTTAGTAAATCAACCCCAAAGCCTCTTACCAAATAGCTTTGACCACCAAATAAACAGCACGGTTAGATACCCAATAGCAATGGGTAGACTTTCAGGGGATCCACCGATTCACATAATTTGCATCAAGACACCTGGATCGTTTCACCCACATGGTAAAAATCCTCCAAAAGGTATAGTTCATAGAAGGAGCAAAGCCATAATAGTAGAGTGGTTGGAGGAGATGCTTTCAATACTGCCATGGCTACTAGTGCTGCCCACACTGTTCAAGGCTCCAATACCTACGTGCCCCATCCAAAGCTTTTTCTCTGGCATCACCCAAACCAGATTTTAGGATAAATAACATGACCAGTCTCAAAATAGATGGTTGGCAGCATGATATTAAAAGTTTAAAACAAAGAAGAAAGCACGAAAGAAGACACTCGATTGTATCAACACAAAATGATTAACTACAAATTGACTCAGGATACAAGTCAGAGGACTCCATGATCAAGAATCGTTTTTGCTCAAGGATTTATGCAGCACTTTTGAATTGCAACTCCTGCCACTAGGCGGCAGTGGTCAGTTGTGCTAGGGAAGGACTTTATTTTAAGCCTAGCCTTTACACTTTAAGTATTTCTTTAGAAGGAAAAGGAAATCTCCACCTTTAAGGAGGTGCAGTTTTTCTCTGCCTTGAAAATGTATATGATCTTAGGTATAGGATTGTTATGTGTGTGCTTGTTCTTCATTGTTTTTTTTTCAGGTCCAGCTGATCTTCTATCAAGACTGCCGGAGAATGGGGCAAGCTAGATAGAAAGGAATGAAAATGGCAATTTGTGAGTTGCCATAATGTATAATGTGTTCCTATTTTCTTTCTTCCCCTCCTCATCCTTCTTTTTGGGTTCAGGTGTTGGCGCTCAGGCTTGTGACTCCATGGTTCCTGACACTGGGGACAGTGTCTGAATTTAGTTGGGGGAGTGTGTAGCGACCTGCTCCTGTTGAACAGGTGCTTCTGTAAATTTATAGGGGGTCTGAGTTGTTACTTAACTCAGAAAAGTGTAATTATGGGCAATTTAGCCTCTGTTCCAGCCATGGCTGTGCTGGGAGTAACCACTATTGTTCGCCTGGGGGTGTTATTACTATATCAGGCCAAGGGTGTCAGCAGCAGTGGGAGTGATCGCCCCACTGTGCATGCTGGGGAGGGGTACTTAAGGGACAGACGCCATTGGGGCGAGGTTGGTGGTCATCAGTCTGTTGTCCCACGCGCCTCATAGCCCGCCTGGCCTGGGGTGCGTGTTCCTGTATCCTGGCTCCAGAACCACGTTGGTCTGGGGGTTCGCTGGTAGGCCCAGTAGTCAGACTGGGGCCTGCCCTTTCAAGGTGATCCTGGGCTGTCTGTCCTGCGGGAGGAAGCCACTTGATGAAGGAAGCCAGGGGAGGACCTATCCTGGAGAGGACCATGCAAGAGGCTGGTATCTTGGGCGAAGGCCTGGAAACTTAATCGAAGGATGCACCATACACTGAAAGGTTCGATGGTGATCGTCTGTCAGATCCAAGTTCTGCAGAAGTTAATCTGGAGAAATCCGGGTGCTGAATCCTGTGTCAGGCTTCGTACACACGACCGAGAATCTCGTCGTAAAAGAAACGTAGTTTTCCTCGATGAGTTTCTTGTCAGGCTTGTCGAGAATCTTGTCAAGCTTTCTTTGCATACACACTGTCAAGACAAAATCTTGTCGTTCTCAAACGCGGTGACGTACAACACGTACGACGGCACTATAAAGGGGAAGTTCCACTGGCGACACCCTTGGGGCTGCTTTTGCTAATCTCATGTTACTGGCTGCGTGTTAAGTAAAAGTTTGGTGAGAGACGATTCACGCTTTTCAGTCTGTTACAGCGTGACGAATGTGCTATCTCCATTACGAATGCTACTTTTACCGAAGGTGCGCTCCCGTCTCATACTTTATTCTAAGCACGCGTGGGTTTCTAAGCATACACACAAACGTGTTTCTCGTCGTAAACCAGCACGACGAGAAACACGACGAGGAAATTGCGACTCCCTACGAAAAAAGAGAGAACATGTTCTCTTTTTTTCTCGTCGAGATCCACAAGTTTTCTCGACGAAAAACATACACAAATTCTCTGCCATCATTTTTCTTGATGGATTTTGCCAAGGAAAACGGTCGTGTGTATGAGGCCTCAGAGGATTCCGGACCAAAAGTGTCTCTTCATAAAGGAAGGTCTGTGGCAGAGACTGTACTTTATTCCGTGCACCAATCCGACTGCTAGGTCAGTGAGAGGGACCTATCCGAGTGAGCAATACCCACTCTGGCTAGAGTGGCGATGAGAACTGTTTGTTGAAAGCAGGAGTGTTTCCTATCTGAGATTATATACCTGAACCTATTTACCTATTTACCCTTCTACCCCTCCAACTTCTTTTCTACAAAGTTCTGCAAATAAATCTTAGAAAAAGAAGTGTATCTTGTGGACATTGGAATTCTCCTGGCTCTCTTTTATTACCCTGGACAGCGAGAAGATAGAGGTAACATGGCGCCCGAAATATTCAGCAGCTCCTTTGGGGGTTAGTGCTACATATTATTTTTTGATTATATGTTATGTTTAGCGCTGCACCTATTTATCTGAACTGATCCTTAAAGGCAGGATGTTTCCAGTAGAAATATTTTGAGTAAAAAAACACAAGTTATGTTCTGTAAAACCTTTGCGCATACACGTGACCATGTAAATGTGTGTATGCGTATACACACGTAAAATTCTTCTTCATTCTCTTGTAGCTGCCAGTGATGCAATTTACATGTATACATTTTTATAGCATGTACAAACATGTATGCATAAATTACCACACCCAATTGTAAAATGTTCTCAATTTTTTCTTTATTTTTTTTTACAGCTCTGAACGCATTGCTACATTCCTGATCTTTACACAGCTGTGCGCACTGTTTTATATTGTAGACAACAATGCACCTGTGTTCAGATCAGTAAAAAAAAAAAGGGAAAAAAAAACACTACACTGCTTCAAATGGGGATTTTTTTTCCACCCATGTACAAAAGGCCTTCTATGGTCACTTACACAAAAATTGCATTCTTGAACAAAAGACCCTGTACTGGATAAAGATCATTGTTTGCCTCATTTCTTCTTAATTTACAGTAAGTATAACCAAAGCCGT